>NC_077231.1:75918696-76201196 GCF_027887165.1 Monodelphis domestica
CTTGATCTTAGATGAAAGGGGAGGAATTGAATGGGAAATCACTTAGTCATTCAGTAGAAAGTTAGCAAGTATTCATTAGACATTTACTCCTATGTCAGGAATTGTATTAATTACTAGAGATCCAAAACAAAAAGGGTAGGGGTGAGGAAGGGATTGGTTCTTGCCTTCAAGGAGCTCTGATTCTAAATGGGGAAAGTTGCAGTCACCTTTTTTTCTATATCTGATTACAAATCAATAAGGTGAACTTGGTTGCTAGTCAGCAAGAACCAGGAAGTTAAAGTAAGGGAGAACTTCAAGAGTTAGGGAGAAAAACCCCCCAACATTACACCATAATGCCCCTGGTCACACATACTACTAAACATTTATTATCTCAACTCAACTCTCACAAACTCCAGGAAGTTACAAACAGAATTCAGAAGATGAAATTTCATCCTCCACCCCATCCCTATTTTTTTCCCAAACCATAATACCCCATAATAATTTAGATTTTTGTTTAAACACTTACTATGTGCCTGGAATTGTATTAAGCACTGGAGAATAAAAGGTGGGGTAGGGATAGTCCCTGCCTTCAAGGTGCTCAGATTCTCATGCAGGAAAACCAAAATATTTCCCACATCCATTATTGAATGTGTTTCTTTCTTCTTTTTTTTTTCTTTTTTTGTATTAAATTCTATATTTTTCAATATATTTGACAATTTTGTGATTCAGATTCTCTCCCCTCTCTCTGACACCCTCAACACCTCCCCCCTTCCTTCCCCCCTTCCCCAAATGGTAAATAGTCTAATATAGTTCCTACCAGTGCTTCCAATTGCATTTATTTCAATTTGGCATTTATACAAATTCTCTCATACTTTGCTTGTAGACAATAAGTCAATAATTTCCATTGTAGTCAAAATAAAAGGTAGGTGATAGTTCAGGTAGAAGAATGCAGAATGAGTTGAAAGGCTAATGCTAAAAACTCTATTATTTGGTTAAAATTACTTTGGAGGAATGTTCTTAGTGGAGTGTCACTTGATAGTTCATTTCATCACCTTTTAAGATATCATGGGAAGGCATCATGTCCATTTTACAGATGAGGAAACCAAGTCTCAGGGAGTTTAATTGATCCACAAGGTCACATAGTTTACAAATGATAGAGACAGCATTCAAACTTAGACATCCTGATTGCTTACCCTTTTCCCTTCTCATCATTCCATGCTTCTTGTTCTTCCATCTTCAACCTAGTCCCTGTCTATGTGCTCCTTCTTCCCTTTAGAACATTTTCTTCTCTGTACCATTCACACTCATCTATTCAATGGCTCTCAATCATACAGTGCTTTGGCATGTCCAAGGCATCTAATAAGTGGTTATTCAGTTGACCAAAACTGAAGTTAGTAAGGATCGCATTTCCAGTGTGGTACCATGGGAAAAGTAGTGTCTCTTGTGTCAGAGGACCTAATTTCAAATCTTGTCTCTGATGCAAAACACCCGAGTGTATCTGACCTTGGACAACCTTCCTGGATCTCAGGTCTCTTATTTGTAAAATGAAGGTTTGGATTAGATGGCTTCTGAGGTCCTATCCAGCTCTAAATCTAGGGTACTGTAAGTCACAAGGTTATTTGTGCCCCCTTCAGAATGAACTAAGATTTATTTTTTCAGCACTAATATGGCATGTGGCTGCTTTGGATTCCTAGAGTAGAGATGGCCAGACTTGCAAGAAAAGTTGGCTGTCTTAGTTCTAATCCCTTAGAATCCCCTGCCCCAGACAAACAGCTGCCTCAGACACCAGGGCATTTAGAAAGAAGATGATATATGAGTCTTCTCTGTCTAGTACAGTCTTTTGCCTTATGTTGGAGATCAAGCATTTGGGAATTTCTGTGTATCTGAGCTGAGTTTTCTAGAGTATAAGGGAAAGGACACTGGATTTGAAATCAGATGGCATGGGTTCCAATCTCAGCTGTGATAACTTTGGCACAGCAGGACTGTAAACAAATCCCAGACTTTTGTAAACAAATCTCGGTGCCTTGGTTTCCTCTTCTGTTAAATCAAGGCTTTAGACTTGATGCATGTGGAGGAGTTCAGAGGCACAAAGATTGGCACACAGCTCAATGACCTGCCTTGATCACTGAGAAACATTCTAGCTCTAAATTCTATATGTGTGACTTTTAAAAATTAAAATGTATTTAAAATTAAAAAATACTCTTTGGTAAAGAGCAATCAAAATGATTTGGGGGGACTGGACTTATGATTTCAATGATCTAGGAGACTCTGAATGAGTAAACCTCCTCTATGAATTCAGATCACATCTATGTTGCCCCTTGTAGACTTAGAGAATTGCCTGAGGAAACTGAGAAGGTAAGGGATTCATCCAAATGGTATCTGTCATAGGCAGGACCTGAAACCAGCTCTTCCTGATTCCAAGGCTAGGCCTCTGTCTCTTCTACCAGTCTCCCTCTCAATGAAATATTAAGCACATTTAAAGTGTTCTTATTTTGACTCCAGGGAATTACCCACTTTTGTTTCTGCTCAACTAGGGCTAGAGAACAAATGCCAGCTTGGGACTGGCTAGAGCGGCTTTTGAGGCTGTCCAAAGAATGTTGATTGGCTCGTGGTGTTTCTAGACATTTGTCACAGAGTAAAATGACTCTGTTTTTCCCTGTGGAAATTTGATGACTGGGTCTCAGGGTGAGAGTGGTGCCAGGAAGCTCTTTTTGTGGGATTCATGGACCAGCTGCTCCTTTGGCATTCAAGTTTATTCCATGCCCCAGGTTTGTTTTACACTTTATTTGGGGGCAGGGGAGTTGGCATTACAGGTCTATTTGCTTCCCTTCTCAAGTTCAGCACAAAACTCAGATTGCAAAGCAGAAGAAACAACAGAAAGGCATTTTTCCCCCTTAGAAGCTGACTTTTTTTAAAAGAGAAAGCAGTCGTCCTAAATAGGCATCACAAAGGAAAGAGGAGGCTGGCATTTTCAGGCTTCCATCTGTGTGCCTGCCTTGGCTCCTGAGATCCCTCCCAGTTCTAGAGATATAAACCTATGAATTTTCAGAGGGGAAACAGCCGAGGCTATAAGAAAGGTTTCATGTACAATCAGATGAGAACATCCTGCTGGGGACCCACCAATTAAGAGAAATAACAAGAGGAATGGAGTACAGTATTGGTGAAAGGACTTTGGAGGTCGTCAAGTCCAACCCCTTCAATATTTTGGAGAGGACAACCTGAGACAAAGAGAAGAAACTTTCCATTACCCTCAAGATAGTTAGAAGCAAAGCTAGGTCTGCTTGACTTCAAATTCTGCCATACTCAATAGTAGGTCAAAGTAGGATTGATTTCTCTGTTGTTGATGTAGTCACAGTGTTTGACACATAATAGGTACTAAATAAATGAGCACTGAAGGAAGAGTTGATTGTTCCTGTCTACTGGGTTACAACTAAGGAGGAGCCATCATGACTGTGCCTCAGGGTGCTGAATTTTGAAGGAGCTAAGAGTACTTAGGAGGCAGCTAGGTGGCTCAGTGGATAGAGAGCTGGTCTTGGAATCAGGAAGTCCTTATTATTCAGTCTTGTTAACTTTCTGTAATCCCAACCCACTTGGAGTCTTCTTGGAAAAGATATGGTTTGCCATTTCCTTCTTCAGCTAATTTTATAGATGAGGAACTAAGTGACTTTCCCAGGGTCACTCAGCCAGTAAGTATATTAGTCTGGATTTGAACTCAGAAAGATTCATCTTGCTGATTCCACATTCAGTACTCTATCCACTGTGCTCCCTGGAATCTGAGAGACCTGAGTTTAAGTCGGACCCAAGACATTCACTAGCTCTGTGACTCTGGGCAGATCACTTAAGCTCTTTTCGCCTTAATCCCCTGGGGAAAGAAACAGCAAACCACTCCAACATCTTTGGGTCTCCAAGAGTTGGACACAACTAAACAACAACACTCACAGTCCTTAAGCGGTGCAGAAACAAGTCCAGCCTCTCTGCCTACCATGAAGTGCTATAATGGAAAGTTACTAGGTGGCTGTGTTGGGATTTGCTCCTCCTCCAGCCTGCTTTGTTTTCCCACACTCCCTATTTTGTGGCCTCCCCAAGAACTAGTCACACATCTACACTCAACGGTCTTTGCCTCCTCCACGTTCACATGAATTACTGCCTCAACACTGCTCGCCACTGGGCCAATCTGCAGGACTTACCCCAGAGACGAAAACGCCTTCCTCCTACCTCTGCTTATTTAGATGCCTAACAGGGAGCCAGGATTCTCTCTTGATCTTCTCCTAGATTCATAGATCATTGACAGAGGGCTGGAAGAGTTATCTCAGAGGCTGTCTATGCCAACTCTTCTGATTTACACATGATGAAACAGAACCTCACGAAGGCTGTGACTGAGGTCATAGCCAGAATTTGAATCGAAGGCATCTGCCTTCGGAAGCAGTGTTCTAGCTAATGTCCTCTCAAATAGCCACGAGCCTTCCAATCCATGTGGAAATGGCAAATTGCTACAAGAATTCCCACACTGGCCAGCTGGACAAAGAGCAGTGACCTCCTGGAACTCTGCCTCGGAGCTTCTCTTGATTTTCTGAGCAGATGGTCCAGGCTCAGAAAGAAGAAGCCTCTTTTATTACGCCTTGCCTCCCTCTTAAAACCAAATTGTTACCAAAGCATTTTAAACACACACCAAACATGCACAAAACACCGTGCCTCTAGTGAAGAAACTACATATCAGTTATCTCTTCTCTCCTTTCATTGTTACAAGAACACACAAGCCCCTTGGGAGAATCCGAAGAAAATCTATCCAAGCTTTCCTCTTTTTGCCTCCTAACAGAGTCCAGCGCTCAAATCTGCTTAGGCTAAGGATGGAGCAAGGGTAGATAAAATCCCAGTAAGGAAACAAAAGATGCTCATCGACTGAAAAATGGTTTAAAAAACCATAGCATGTCATTGTCCCTTAAGAAAGAATTATGAAGAACTCTTTAAAACTTAGGGAGGCAGTTCAGTGGATTGAGAACCAGACCTAGATATGGGGGGGGGGGGAAGGGTTCCAGATTTCGATCTGGCCTTAGATGCTTCTTAGCTGTGTGACCCTGGGCAAGTCACTTGAACCCCATTGCTTAGTCCTTCCTACCCGTCTGCCTTGGAACCAATACACAGTATTGGATCAAAGACAAGAAGGAAAGGGTTAAAAAAAAAAGCTTAAGGAGGCTTGGATGAACTGACATAGGTTGATGGGACTAGATCCAGTCCCATATGACCACAGGAAGACAGCCTTGAAAGATTTAAAAACTGATCAAAGCAGTGGCTCATTTCAGATCTAGAGGACTGGCAGGGAAACATGGCGCCTCCTCTCAATTGAAGTATGGTAAACCACAGATGCAGAGAGAGCCATGTTGGTAGATATGGCTGATACACTGATTGGTAGACAATTTGGTGATTTATTGTGCAATTTTTAAATTCATTATCACAAGGCAGGGGAGGGGAGAGAGCAGCCGGATAGTTATAGACACGGAAAAAAGCAAAAAATTAAACAAAGAGATCGAGCCTCAAATATTTGCTGTTCTTTGGGGCACATTTGTTGTTCAAAAGCTGTCCTCTCTCTCCTTTATATATAAGTCCTAAAAACTAAGGTCAATGGAGTGGGAATTTAGGGGAGTTGGAGGGAAGAATAACTTAGGAGTATACTTTTGTATAAAAAAGACATTAAGGTGTTTTTGAACCTTAAAGCAGTATATAAGGAGCAGCTGGGTGGCTCAGTGCATAGAGAGGCAGGCCCAGAGATGGGAGGTCCTAGGTTCAATCCAGCCTCAGGCACTTCCCAGCTGTGTGACCTTGGGCAAGTCACTTAACCAGCATTGCCTAACCCTTACCACTCTTCTGCCTTGGAACCAATACATGGTTTGAGGTCAAAGACAGAAGGGAAGGGTTTTTTTTTTAAATATAAAGCACTATTTGATATTTATTATTAATTTTATTGTTTAGTCATTTCAGTTGTGTCTGACTCTGCAATCCTATTTGGAGTTTTTCTTAGCAAAGAAAATCAGTTTGCCATTTCCTGTTTCTCCAGTTCAGATAAAGAAACTGAGGCAAACAGGGTTAAGTGACTTGCCCAAGGTCACACAGCTAGTAAGTGAAGTCAGATTTGAATCCAGGAAGATGAGTCTTCCTGACTCCAGGCTGAATACTCTATCCACTATGATACCTAAATGCCCTAATGTTATATATATATGTATGAGTGTGTGTGAGTGTGTGTTATACCTCAATGAAAATTAGACTTTGTCGTTGGGGAAAGCAGACACTTTGGGTCATTAGGGGTCCAATTTGGATTTTAATAAATCTCATTAGAAACGATTCCTCTGCTCTGGAGCTGGAAGGAAAGTGAGCCTGACCTGGCATTGGGAGGCTGGGGAGAGGGAGAGCCTGGCAGGCAGGGGCCAGAGCCCCTCTAGTCCCCTGTTTGGGCTGTGTTGAAATATACACAGAAAGGAGGAAGGAAAAATCAGCCAAATGGAAATGGAGTAAATTGGTTGGGAAAGACAGTATGACTAAGAGACAGTTGCAATGGAAAATATGTAAAAGAAAAGCAAACCAGCTGGGTTATTTAATTTTGGCTCCCCCTCCTCCCTTTCTCAATATTTTGTTCTTCAGTTTAAACAAGAAAAAAAAGGCACTGTGTAAATATCCATAGCTTTTTCTGGTGGTTCTTTCCATACCAAACTTCCCTCCAGGGATTAGGAGTGGGACGCAGCATTTCACCTCTGGGTCAGTGGCTGCCCTCCCTTTCGGACTGTATCCCATAAGCCAAAGCGATTACTGACTGTCCTGTGGTGGTGACAGCCCAAGAGGAGTAGAACCTTCTTGAATTTCCCAGGCCCCTGACTTTCAGGCACCTTTCTGCTCCCTGCCTCCCCCACCGTGCACGGCTCTAAGATTTAGTGGGGGGCAAACTCCTACAAAGGTGCCCAACGGTCTGTCTATAAACTGGACCCCACTTTGAAAAGGGGGAAAGGGGGAAAAAACAAGGAGGGGGGGCAGCAGTAATCATTCTCAGCTGAAAGTTTCATTCCTGGGCATACAGAAGAGTATGTAAGCAATCGATACTAGCTCGATTTTTTTTTCCATTTTGGTCAAAAAACCTAACATTCTGAACGGGGACGGTTCTAGTGGTGGGGAATTCGCCTGCCCTTCCCTGCCCTTGATTACTAGTCTGTGGGGGGGGGGGGGGGTGGATGAAGTATAGGTTTCAGAGAGTTGTCTGGAGCCATGAGAGGTTGTTAAATGATTAACCCATGGCCACAGAGCTAGTTGATATCAAAGACAGTTCTTGAACCTAGGTCTGACTGACTTCAGGGTTAGCCAGAGTGGCATTCACTAGGCTACTCTGTCTGTTCCTGGGCTAGGCTTCAGTTTGACAGGGAGACCTACTAAAGGCCACTGAAGAGTGATGGGCTGACAAAATAGTTTCTGCTTGATGCTCCTGCCAGTGGACCGGGGGCCTTAACCTAGGGTCCAAGAACACTAAAAAAGTTCTTTTGATAAATGTATTTTAAAACTAGCGGTTTCCTTGATCATTATATATTTACTTTGTTTTGTGAATTTAAAAACTTCATCCTGAGAAGGGGCTCATAGTCCTCATCAGACCACCAAGAGTATTACACATCCCACAAGTACACATTACATTACCCCAACCAGGTGAAAAACTCCCAAGTTAAACCTTTCTGCTATAAGGTGAGTAAACATCAAAATGGACTTGGTTTCTTTGATGTAGTGCATGCTGGAAGTTCACATTACAGGATGGAACTTTATATGTGATGGGCAACTAGGTGGTGCAGTGGATAGAAAACCCAGCCTGGAGTCAGGAAAACCTGAGTTCAAATCTGGCCTCGGACACTTACTAGCTGTTTAATCCTGGCCTCAGTTTCCTCATCTGTAAAATGAGCTGGAGAAGGAAATGGCAAATCACTTCAATAGCTTAACCATGTGACCCTAGGCAAGTCACTTCACCTTGTTTGTCTCAGTTTCCTCATCTATAAAATGAGCTGGAGAAGGAAATGGCAAATCACTCCCGAATTTTTACCAAGAAGACCCCAACAACACTCGAAATTCTCCTCTCATTTTATAGAAACCTAGCATGAGGAAATGACTTGTCTAAGACCATATAGGATGATAGAACCATGCCAGAAATGCTTTTTCTTTTGTGTAGTTAATTATCACTTTGGTGGTAATTTAAAATGTATTTTCACCTGTTTGAGATCCATTTTTTAGAGCCCTATTTTTGCCATCAAGTTTAGCAGTCATGGGTCTCTAGACTATAACAATAGGGTAGGTAGTTTGATTTGTAGGTTGCAAATAAATACTCAGAACAGACTAGAACTATCTCTAGGGACTCAGCCAGAAACTTCATTATAAAAGTGAAAGTCCCTAATTAATCAGCAGGCAACAGGTATTTAATAAGCCCCCATTGTGGGTCAGATTCTGTACTAGGCTCTAGAAATACATCTTCCAGGAGCGAAATAACCTTTCTCTAAGAAGCTTGCATTCTATGAGAAAGGCAAGTATAAACATGCACACACATAAGTATAAATATAAAGTGAATAAATACTGTAAGATATAAAGTCACCGAATAGAAGAAGAGTGGGCACCAGCAGCTGAGGGGATCAGTTTCCCATAAGATAGTGTTTGAACTACATCCTAAAGGAAGAAAGGGATTCTAGAAGACGAGGTAAAGAGGGAGTGCATTCTAGGCATGTGGGTGGAGACAAGTCAGGACAAAGTCAAAAAAAAGGGAGATTGATTGTTGTTTGAAAAGAACATAGAAAAAAAAACAGTTTGGCTGAATTGAAAAGTGTGTGAGGTGAGCAATAATGGCCAGGCTGTCCTGCAGAAGAGATGGAAGAAAGTTTCTCTCTCCCCTTCTTTGTAGAGGTGGGGGTCTGGAGGTGTTTCTACACCTGTATGTTGCTATATATAATTGTAGACTTTTTCAGTGTAATGGCTCATTTTGCTCAATTGGTTTCTCCTCCTCCTTCTCCTTCTCCATTTTTGCCATCAGAGATAACTTTCTTTTGGAGAGAGACAGGAGGGATGCATCAGGAAATGTAGAGGATATAAATGTAGATGATCTAAAAGCAAATTTTTTATAAGAATTATTTTTGAAAAAAAAGTAAAAAGTCTGAAGACTGAGAAAGTCTTCTAAAAGAAATCTTTGAGATATGTATCATTTGATGAGAGCTAATATTAAATTTTCACTGGGAGCATTTATAGCTTCGAAATTGCAAATGCTACAAACCAGGGCTTGATTTATTGTTTGTTGATTGGTTAGATTTAAGAAATGGATGCAGGAAATATTAACAATGCTGATTAAACTTTAAATTGTCCCTAATTTTCTGAGAGCTGATTGTTAAACTTTGCCAGGAAACCTGTGTCTACTTCTAATGAAAGACTCCTTGAGGGAAGGGAGAATTGCTCCTGGGAAGTATCTGGGGAAGTTATGAAAAGTAAGCCCTAGTTCAAGACATAATTGTAAATGTATTCTTAGGGCATTTGTCCTTCACTCAACCAATTTTATTGGGATCTGGAGAGAAGGAAGTGTTTGGAGCACACACTAGTGAAGAGTCACAATCCCTTCCCTCAAGGGGCTTGTTCATCCATCCATTCACTCATTCATTCTCCAACTATGACATGACTCAGGTAGTAGCAAGTTATACAATATAGTACTAGGAGAGGTCCAGTGGGATGGTATTCTAGTAGGAGAGACATGATATCTTCAAGGATGCATCAGAAATCAGTCTCTATAGTCTTCACAAGAGGACACAAAACAAGAAGGATGACCAGTCCAAAGATGAGTTGGCGAGTTGGCTAATGGACTAGAAATCCAAGAAAGCTTCTAGACGGAGATGGGATTGAAATATGCTAAAAGTGATCACATTTTAGGGCTGTTTGAAAGCCAGTTTCTGAGTACCCATTTGGAAGATACCAATGAAGGTTTCTGGTTCAATAAAAAAGTCATTTCCCTTCCTCGGTGGGAAAAAAATAACCTAGGAACTGAGCATTAGCTCTTCATTGGTATTAATGCTCAGTTTCCTTTGTTGTCAAAGAAACTGATTAGACTAGATGACCTTTAAAGTTATTTTCAACTCTGCTTTATGTGATACTGTGAATAATCACAGATCATCATAGGACAATAGTCAGAACTCACAGGGAGAAAAAAAATGAAGACATCACAGAATAATATCAAGAAGAGACTAGAATGTACCAAATGGCCTATTCCTTTAAAACTACCAACAGCCTACTCACCCTCCTGGGAGAAGTAGTAGCAGAGTGGGTTGTTGAGCAACAATGAGTCAGGGACTGAACTTGTCAAAAAAAAAAACAGAAATAAAAGGAGAAGCTAAATTTATATAGCTTGCTTATAAATGAAAAATGGATGGAAAGAGAGACAAGGAGATAGAGAATAAGAGACAGAAAGCCCTAAAGAAGTAAGAGACAAAGAAAGAGATCTAGAGAGAAAGGATCATGCCTGAGTATTTGTAAAAGGAAGGATGCATACAACCCAGGGTTAAGAAGAATAGCCAAATGAATTAATCCCAATTATCCTAAAACCTCAAGTAGAAGTCAAGTATGCTTGAAAAACATATGGGCTTGAAAAGTCCACAACTGTCACTACCCACTAACTTATCACTTTCTTATATAATCCTCTTTCTTATTCTACTTTAATGTTAAAATGTTTGTGTTTGTCAGTTATTGTTAAGTTCATAATAATAAAAATTTTGAAAAAAAAGCTTAGTTTGGAATGTTATTATTCATTGCAGTTTTACTTTATTTTTAGGGATCCAAATTGTGTCTTTATTATTCTTTATGCTACTAGAGCATGGAGGAATTCAATTTTACTCAAAAAGTACCTACTATGTGTCCAGGAATTTCATAGTCACAAATAATTCGTAACCAAACAAAAGTATTGTCTGTCTCAGACCAGAAGGTCTTCTCAGCAGTTTCCCATAATAATATTCAGAGCCACAACTAGGGTAGGGCAGTCAGAATATTGCTGTAGGATGCCAGAATCTAGAGGACACTGATAACCATTGCATTCCAGTAGAAATAATTGAGCCTGGCATCTAATTAGTAATATTAGTTAAAATAAGACACTACCAAATTCCTCTTTTCATTTCACTTAAACTTCCTGACTCCCCACCTCCTGCTCTATTTCCTCTAATGGTAACTATCCTTTCCCATAGGAGTCTGTCTCTCCATCATAGTATATAGTGACTTTCAACTGATTTGTCTTTAGAATGTTTATTTAAAGGTATATGTTGTCTGTTGGAAGAGCACTGGTTTTGAAGAGAAGCCCTGGATTAAGCCCCACCCATCACTGTCTTTGTGACCTTGGGCAAATGACTTCCACTTGCCTGGGTTTAGGTTTTCTCATCTGTAGAATGGGAGAATTACACTAGAAACATTATGAGGTCCCACAGCTTCAAATCAGTGATTTTATGCCCCTTAGACACATTTCAAATTCCTTGTCTTAGGCATGAAAAAAAGCTAGCTTTCTCTATGCAAACAGACATGTTGAGATCATTATTTTTGGTCAATTCAAGCCAACTCTGAATTTTCCTCCTTTTGAGTTTTCACACAGTGCTTCTTCTCTATCCCTTGAGTTATAGCTGAGTGTGTCTGTTAACTTGAATTTTTTGTTTTAATTCAACTATGTGTGAAAAGAATACTGCTAAGATTAAATTTTGGTCCCTGAAGTACTCTGTCTTTTCTGTATAGCTTCTAAAGAGTTTCATGTTGGGAACTGTGGACATGAATGTAGGGCACCTGTACCCTCAATATACTGAGCCCCCACCCACATACGCTCTTCACGGCATTTTCTCACAAACATGCATTCATGATCCTACGGATTGAATCTGCCTTGATCTTCTGGGAAAAGGTTAGGAAGGCTAAGGAATATTGTTTTGATCTGCTGGATTGAGACACTCCCACAGAATCTTTGATTTCTCTTGCCAAGAGACTGTGCAAGAGAAGCTGCCTGATTTATTTTCTCCTTTGGTTTCAGAAGATGACGATGGTTCAGTGTTTGTAGCAGACATCCCAGGTTCATGGGGGGGAGGTGCTGGAATCCAAACGTGTTTCAGCCTGTAAGCCCCAGGTGTTTATAATACGCCTGTCTTTGCTGTGATTTGGGATGGTCTAGGCTAATTACGAACAGGCACTGATTTACATAAGACAGAAAAGCAGTCCACAGTCCAAGCCTCAGATGTGAACTGGTGTCATTTCCCAAGCTGGATCTTGGGTAGAAGACTTCAAAAGAAAGGAGAGTTGTTGCAAAACACACCACTCCAAAAATACCAGTCCATAAATTAAGCAATCTTTCGTACACGTAGCATGATGACTTCTGGGTATGTCGATGCAGAAACATACAGGCTGTTTGTTAAATTGCTTTGCCTCAAAAATAATGCGTGCGTGTGTTCTAAGAAAGGTCATTTATTCCCTGCTCTTGTCAAACACGTCAGAGGAAGACAACAAATGGAACTGCTGAGCTGGCTCTTTTCTTGAGCTCTAGACATCAGCTGGAGCCCAGAAAGGCATTTTCTTAAACAATCTGTACTGTGAAAACCTGTTGCTAGAGACAACGTTTAGGATGTGATCCATGGTTTCTGACAGCTGGGATGGGGTTATCACAAGGGTCTCAAAACGGGAATCTCACAGATCATGCATGATATGAAATGATTTCTGGTATAGTTTGAAATGCAGGGGCGGCAATAATCAGTGATGTTCTACCTTTTGTTGTTTTTTTTTTTTTAATCTAAAAAAACAGTGTTGCAAAAGTTGGCTGGAGTTCTAGGCTAGAGTGGGAAGTCTATGTTTCACATCCCACTTCTGACACTTAAGAGCTGTTTGGGTCAGAGTCAAAAAGTCAAGGGCACAAGGGGGCAGTTAAGTAGCATAGTAGATAGAGCTCCAGGTCTGGATTCAGGAGGACCTGGGTTCAAATCTGACCCCAGACACTTTCTAGCAGTATGACCCTGTCAGAGTCACTTAATGCCAGTTGCCTAGCCCTTACCACTCTTCTACCTCAGATCAATATTTAATATCAATTCTAAGACAGAAAGCATGGGTTGTGTTTTTTGTTTTTTGTTTTTTTTTTGTCAAGGGTATAAACCTTCCCTCTTATTTTTGATAGTTATTTTACCTGGGGGCAAATCCCCAAGTACAAAAGGGGAGTGTGCATTGGTAATGTTTTCATACTGAATAGTGATGTATGAGCTCGATCTATAGTCACACAATATTCAAATAATGCCAAATAGTCCTTAAAGGGTTCAGTCCCTGTTTCAATTATTGTTGGAGAAAGACTCTGAAAGAATCAGAGAAATTCCTTCCTCTAAACAACTTTTTGGAATAATCATATCTCGTCTAACTATATTTAAATAATATATTATGTCTGCTTCAGGACCAAACACAAGAATCTCGTCCTAGCAGCCTGGAGAATATAAAAGGAAAAGCAATAGTGGGGAGGGGAGGAAAAATATAAAAATACCCCCAACTAATCTTAGTCCTATATGATTCTAACTTACTAAAGGCCACTTAGAAAGAACCTTCGGGTTGTCATTCCTCTTGTTCCATATATAGCCAAAAGCCAATCGGAAAAAAATAGAGGTATTTAATACCCAAATCAAAATGCCCTTCTCTGGCCACTACTCCTCAAAATGTGTTATATCTTTTTATTATAATATACACTCCCGAAGGGTAAGGGCAGTCTCACTTTTTCCATTTGTATCTCCAGGTTTTGCAAAGGGCCTGGCATTTTATGTATTGATTTTTTGATTCATTCATATTATAGTAATGTATACTCATGGTAGTGGAAAAGAGTCCTAAAGTCAGGAAGACTCATCTTTTTTTAATTCAAATCCAACTTTGGACACTGACTACCTGGGAGACATATAGCAACTCACTTAACCCTGTTTGCCTCAGTTTCCTCATCTGTAAAATGAGCTGGAGAAGAAAATGACAAACCATTCCAGTATCTTAGCCAAGAAAACTCCTAATGGAGTCAAAGCGTCAGACATGAATGACCAATAACAACAATACCCTTGGCAATAGAGAATTGTAGGAGACTTAACATCTAATACAACCCTTTAATTTTACGAATTAGGAAACAGATGCCTAGGATAACAAAGTGACTTTGTGAAGGTTACACTGGTTAAAAAATAGCAGATATGGGATCCAAAACTAGTTTTTCTAACCTCCGTGTTCAGGGTGTACTCAGATCTGAACTCCAAAATTCTATACTTATACAGCAGACAAGTTAATACAGCAAAATTCAGCACATCATTCTTTTAAATAGTCTTAAAAATTATTTGATTTTCAAATACCTAAGGAAAACCCATGTCTATTATGATAATGAGAAGAAACAGAATAATACCCCTTTCTGAAATGTCTTCTGTAAAGGAAACAAAGCCATCACTCCTAAAGACCTTTGTGTTGTTGTTGAGTAGTCAATTCAGTTGTGTCCCCACTTTGTAACTCCATTTGGGGTTTTCTTGGCAAAGATACTGGAATGGTTTGCCATTTCCTTCCCTATCTCATTTTATAGAGGGGGAAATTCTGACAAACAGCGAGAAATTGATTTGTGTAGGGTCACACAGCTACTAAGTGAGTGAGGCAAGATTTAAACCAGGGTAGATGAGTTTTCCTGATTCCAAGCCCAGTACCCTACCGCCATGTTACCTAGCTGCCCAAAACCCTTTGTTCTCCTACTCTAATCCAGTTTGCTCTTAGACTAGTACTTTTAGGCATAGGCATGTCTTTGAAGATGGAGTGGCATAATGAATGAATTGACTAGACCTGAGGTCAAATCTCATCTCTGATCATCTGACTTAATGACTTAACTATGTCATCCTGATTCTTCTCCTTGCCTTTCCTCATCTAGAAAATGAGGAGGTTAGATTAGATGGCCTGTAAAGCCCATTACAGCTCCCTATCTACAATCCTATGATGTTTGGGTTGGAACATTTTTCCCTTTTCATCCTCCTTAAGGCTTCTCAGACCTTATTTCTTCTCTGTCCTCCCTCAGGTCAAGCAGTAGTTTCAAGCATCACCTTACTAGACTGTTAGCTTGCAAAAAAAAGGCTCTAATCTCTTATTACCGTGTACAGCCATGGATGAGAGTTTCACAGGAAGAGTACTCATCCACCCCCATCAGTGAGATTACTGATCCATTATGATATTACAGAAGTGGAGATCTCAAGAGAGATTCTCTGTCATCTTACTTATAATGGTGCCCCAGATAACATCAGAAGAAGGAAAGGAGACCCTTTTTTTAGACCTCGAGGAAGAGATGGATTAAATAGCACCTAATATCCCTTTCAGCTCTAAAAATTCTAAAATTGTTCCTTTGTCATTATAAGAAATTATATTCTTCCCCTCAACCAGGGAGGGGTTCTTAACCTTTTTGGTGTTATGGCTCCCTTTGGATGTCTGATAAAGGAAGCCTATGGACCTCTTCTAAAAACACTGTTTTTAAATGCCTAAAAATAAAATACGTAGGATTACAAAGGAAACCAATTATATTGAAATAGGGTTATCAAGATATTAAAAAAATCCATAGACTCCAGCTTTAGAATCTCTGCCCTAAAATATTTCTTCTCCCTCTAGAGTTCATCCTTAACCCTTTCTTCTGCTCATCTTGGGATAGTGCTATAACCCCTGGCAAGTGGTAAGAGATTAACTTAAAAGGGATACAAAGGGTAGCTTGCCTCTACCTCCACACTAGGAAAGATTCATCAGGCATGGTAAAAGCAGTATCTGAATTTGGGCAAAGAAAAAGATACAAATATGTCTACAAGTGAATAAAGTTGATATATGGGTAGCTACCCTAGAATTTTTTTTTGAGGGGGAAGCAGGTATTCATTCTTTTAAAAATAATTCTCGCCGTATATTTACACACTTCTAAGTATTGTCAACTTGATTAATTGAATTCAAAAATTTAAGTTGGATTAATTCCTCCATTATTCTGAATAACTACAAGTCTATTGACACAATTTGAAGCAGCAATTATATATGTGTATGAATACATATGTGTGTATAAATCTATCTCTATCTACCTATCTATATATCAATCGATGGCAGGGATGTTACAGAGGACTTTTTAAAGAAAGAGAGAATGAACAAAGAGATTCTCTTGGTACCAGTCATTGTCAGTGATGGCTGTAGGCAACATCTGCTCAGCAAAGTAGTGATCATTGCCTGGCCCCAGCTGGCCAATAGAATACCTTAATTTGTAGTAACTGCCTGCTTGACCTATATGACTCTCTAGGTTGCATACCTAAAGGCCTTCTAAATAAAGGATTTTATTCCTTTGCTGAAATGAGTTGCCTACAGCATGGGATGTCAGACTTAATTGCTTAGTTGTACAGAACTTTAGAAATGAATTTCTTTCATTCCTTCTATTTTTTTTTTCAAATAAGGGTTTGATCTCTGACTAGGGCTAGAGAGTGAGGAGGAATATAATAGGTAATATGAATTATGTAAAAACAAACAGTATTAATAAAAATAAATTCACTTTTCTATCTTTCCTCTTTCTTTCTTTCTTTCTTTCTTTCTTTCTTTCTTTCTTTCTTTCTTTCTTTCTTTCTTTCTTTCTTTCTTTCTTTCTCTTTCTCCTCCTCCACCCCTTCTTCTCTTTCTCCCTCTCTTCCTTCCTTCCTTCCTTTCTTTCTTTTTCTTCATGTAAAATAATTGCCTTTGTACCTCATTAAAGCCTCCATCTGGACCAAGCTACTAACTTTAAAAAGTTCTCTTATAGATCCCATTTCATAGGAATTTTGCTGAAGCTTCCTCTTGCTGCCAGAAACATGATTCCCTCCATTTAACTTTTATAACATTTAATAAAAATTAACTTAGCTACTATGCTGTGGTTCTTATTGTTCCAAAGCTCCTAAAATTTGAACCTAGACTCTGCATGTGACTGTTACATTTCCTTTTGTTATAAATGAAGTTAGAATTGGGGGCAGCAATGTGGCTCAGAAGATTGAGAGCCAAGCTTAGAGATGGGAGGCCCTGAGTTCAAATGTGACCTCAGACACTTTCTAGCTGTGTAACCCTGGGGAAGTCACAACCCCAACTGTCTAGTCCTTACTGTCATTCTACCTTGAAACCCAAAGACAGTATTGATTCTAAGATGAAAGGTAAGGGTTTAAAAATGAAGTTGGAATTGCATAATTATCATGTGGCTTTTTCATGGGGTTTGGTGAGATATTCAGGACACCCCTGACCAATTTGTGTCCCATCATTGAATTGAGTGACAGGTCTGGAGTCAGGAAGACTCATCTTCCAGCTGTAGACTAGCTGCAGACACTTTCTAGCTATGTGGTTATGGTCAGGTCACTTAACCCTGATTGCCTTAGTTTCCTCATCTAAGTTGAAACCTATTCTTCTACTAGAATTTTGTGTATTTTGGGGAGTGTACGTCCCAGGTTTATGGGGGAATTTTTTTGTAGTTTTTTTTTTTGATATTACTTTTTGTAAATGCTTTAACTTGAATTAATTGTGTCTACTAGTTGACTTTTATAGGTAAGTACACTGGTAGAAGCTTGAGTGTTACAGTTTTAGGACCCAAAAGGTGTAAAGTACCTTTGAATATGAAAGTAATCACCTCTCTGAGATTCCAACTTTTGGGGGTCAGGATTGCTTTGAGAAGGTAGCCCCAGAGAAGGTGCTTTTGTTGTTGTTTAGTTATTTAAGTAATATGCATCTTTTTAGGGACCCATTTATAATTTTCTTGGCAATGATACTGGAGTGGTTTGCCATGTCCTTCTCCAGCCCATTTTACAAATGAGGAACTGAGGCAAACAGGGTTAAGTAACTTGCCCAGGGTCACACAGCTTGGAAGTATCTGCGGCCAGATTTGATTTCTGGAAGATGAGTATTCTTAATTCCAAGCCCAGTGCTCTATCCACTGTGCCACCTAGTTGCCCAGAGAAATTGCTACCATAGACAAAATGAAGTTAAGGGTATGGCTATTAGTTAAGGGGAAGGAAGTCTAGGGCAAGGAAAGGAAAGCTTCCAGTATGGTATAGTGGAAAGATTGATGGATTTGGAGACAGAGAAATTGGATTCTGTCATTTAGCACCTATATGACCTTGGGCAAATCTTGTATTCATTTCTTTTATTATGTATTATTTTTCATATATTCTATAGCCTAACTATATTCTGACAATTCTCCAAACAAAGCACCGTCTGTCCCTTGTCTTAGCATCTTCCCTGTGACCAGCTATGCTTCAAGTCTTTAATATAGTCCTTCCTTCTCGGAACCAAGCTTCACTGCCTAGATGAGTCCTTTTCTGATCTCTTAGTTGCATCTGAATCTGTAACGCCTATTACACTTTATGGCCCACAGTAGACACTTAATGAGTGTTGTTCCTTGATTGTTCTCACCAACTGATGGGGGCTTCTCCTCAAAATTTCCTTGTTTACCATATATATATATATATATATATATATATATTTGCATATGCATCTCTATATACTTAATGTCTCTTCCATTAGTATGTAAGCTCCTGGAGGGCAAGGACTATTTTAATTTGATCTTCACAGTCCCAGGATAGAGTACTGGGTCTAATACATAGTAGGGGCTTAATAGATGTTGATCTTGGTGACTGATTGATCAAAGAAGGAGCCTAGATATGTCTGTTATTCAAGCACCAGTTGAAGTTCAAAGAGGTTCATTGAGATGATTTTTGAAGCTAATCTAGTAGGTCATTGGTAGAGGTAATCTCTATAAAGATGCAACCACGGGTCTTGAAAATTTAGAAGTAAAAGAAACTTCCAGCCTACAATAGTTCCAAAGAATCACCCCTCATCCCTCCAATACGGATAAAGTTAACACAGAGAAGAAAAAAAACTTAAATTACAGTTGAAAAATCATACTGATGCCACATTTCAACCAATGTCAAAATATGACTTCTGGGATAAATATATGAAAAGTCTATTTGCTTAAATTGTGAATGAGTAATAAGATGGCCTGTGGCCTCTGACATACTAAACTGACATAGCCTCATTCTGGCCTCCAATCTTGAAAGAAAGATGAGCTTACAGTAATGAGAGACCACAAGTCAAATCAGGGGGTCTTGTAAGTGGATCTCTATTTGAGGAGCTGAGGTTTGGTGTAGGAAGCTCTATTCTTGTGTAAATGACAGGGTGATGTTTTGCTTCCAACATACACTGTGGTTTTCCTTCAACTATCCCATTTGGAGAACCCTAAATCTGAGACCAGGTATTTTTAGTTTGTGCCACAAGCCACCATAGTGACAACTGGTTGCTGGATTCAGTGACCACCATCTAGAGCCAACACTACAAGGCAATAATTCCAAGATTCTCAACTCAAGAGCTCACTTTAGAAGGAAGGGGGGCCCATTTTAGAAATAATGTGACTTATAGAAGAATCTATATAAATTTGTGAATCTTTGGTATCAGTCAAGAAATAGCTTCCCTGACAGTCCCTTAACTGGGAGAAGATTTCCTGATCCTCACCCCCAGCTACCAACTACCTTGTATTTAGATAATACATATTTTGTAAATACTTGTATATGCACATGAATGAGTGACTTAAAAAGTGCTTTCTAGGTGCCAGGCACTCAAGGGCATGCTGGTAAATGTTTGATAACTGGATCTTGGGGTTGGGGTGATGTATGCACAACACACTTTTAAGTTTAATCTATATTATTAAGATTTTCTCCAAAACTTTCTGAAATACAGATAATCACTAAAACAATAAATCAAACCCTGATTTTTACTGTTTGTGATTTCCTAGGTGTAAAATTGCTCACACTGAAATTTTAACAATCAACTCTCATTCACATGCACAAAAAGCTGGGGATACAAATACAAAAAGAAAGACAGTCCTTACTCAGGAGTTTGCAGGAGAGAAAGAGGAAGAGAGAGAGAGAGACGGAAGGATGGATGATAGATGGTTAGATGGATAGATAGATAGATAGATAGATAGATAGATAGATAGATAGATAGATAGATAGATAGATAGATAGATAGACAGACAAATAGTTAGATTGATAATAGATCGGTAGTTATAGGCAACTAACTAGGTGGCACAGTGGATAGTTCTCCAGGTCTGGAGTTAGGAAGACCCATCTTCCTGCGTTCAAATCTGGCCTCAGATACTTATTAGCGGTGTGACACTGGGAAAGTCATTTAACTCTGTTTCATTTTCACTTTCTGTAAAATAAACTGCAGAAGCAAATGGAAAACTACTCCAATACATCTATTAAGAAAGTTGTGATGGGTCATGAAGAACCAAACAACAACAGTAAGATAGATAGCTATAGATAGTTATAGATAGGTAGGTAGATGAATAGGAAGATGGATAGGTGGATAGATTAAAAGATAAGTTAGTGAATGTATGGATGATGAATAGATTAGATGGAACATTTATTAAATGATTACTGTGTATTCAGAAAAATACTAAAATAAGAAAGAGATGTTCTTTATTCTCAAGGTAGTTACAGTCTACTGAAAAAAAAAATCACAGAGGATCTTGGCAGGGAAGTGTGGAGGGGAAGGAAGGAAAATACCTTTCTTACAAGGGCAGAGCATCCAATGTGGAGGTGGAGGAGGCTAGAGGATAAACTTCAAAGGTAGACTGAAAGCAGTGTGACTGGGCCTTCTAATGATATGGAGAATCAGATAAAGACTTACCAATCATTGAATCAGGCTCAGGATGGAGTTGTCTCAGTTATTGATTGAGATGTCTTTTTCCTTCTTTACTTACTTCTTTCATTCCTTCCTAAATAGGGAAAATATTCCGCACATATTTTTTTATGGATCAAGTTGGATAATATATGTAATGTACTTTACTAACACTATATAAACATTATTTATTAATTAATTAAGCATTCAAGAAAAAAGCACCTACTATGTGCCTATGATAAATGCTAGGATGTGAGGACAAAAAAAGAAATGGTTATTTCATCCTATAAGGAAGGAGAGAATTGATACACATAGAAACACATAAACATATAAAATGTAAATATAAGATGATCACAAAAAACACTGGAAAGACTTATATGAAGTAATACAAAGTGAAGTGAGCAGAACCCAAACAATGTGTACAGTAACACAAATACTGTATGATGATCAACTGTGAAAGACTCAACTGTTTTAGACAATACAAGGGTTCAGAACGGCTCCAAGGGGCTCATGATGATAAAGGCTATTCACTGCCCTAGAAGGAATTGATGGAGTGTGGATACAGATTGAAACATACCATTCTTCACTTTATTTTCTCCATCAGTTTTTTCTCTAATGTAACTCATATATATATACATATATATATCTTATTTCCCAATCCATATCATATTATCTGTTTTCAGGGGAGGAGGGATGGGTGAGATGGAGGCAAAGGACATGGATCACAATATGACAGGAAATTATTATTAAAAATTGTATTGATATATAATCTGGAAAAAAAGTTAATTTTTTAAAAAGTAGATATAAAGTGACCTTGGGGTGGATGAGAATCCTAGCATCTGACTGGCCCAAGTAAGGCCAGATAAAAAGTATGAGCTGAGTCTGGAAGGAAACCAAAGATTCCAAGATGCCAATGAGAAGAGGAAAGGTATTCTAGTGGTAGGTGCTTAATGAAGTGTTTGTTGCTTGCTTGACTCATCGGTCTTACATAGATGCTAGTACTGGTTTTCAATCTTCAACCCAATTCTCTTCTAAGACAGTAACAATAATAGCTAAAATAACAGAGGTTTGCATATTTACTTCTTATATTTCTGCAGTATTTTAGAAAGCATTCACATACGTATTCTGGGTTTCCTCTCTAAACATCATGTGCATACAATCTCCATGAAGTTTGATAAGAAATCACTCTCAACAGCTCTGAAAAAATGCCCAATGGTATAATCTGGAAGAACATAATTACAGCTTTTGAGAAAAATCCTCACTGTAATTAAGATTAAATTAGTATAAAATTATTTTCTGGGGATTGATAATTTGTACCCTAGACTTTTCAATTAACTATGCTTGTCTGTAATCTCACTCAGAAAGACTGAGTGTTCTAGTGTTTCTTGGAGTAAGACTTTTCAAAATATTTTTTTCTCTTCATTGTACTTTGGAATTTATCAGAGGCAGGATGCAAATTTGTACATTTCAGTAGTATGTGTCCTTTTCCTCACAGTTACTGTCAATCTCTGTTGAGAAAAGAAGCCAACTGCTATTATTCAGAATATTTGTCCATTCCCTCAAGAGCTAGCTACTGTGCCATCCTTTATCCTTACCTCTTCATATGTCCATTGTCAATCAGTCAAGGACCAAGTAGTATCTTTTAGGTATATAGTTATTTAAATATTTTCTTCCTTAGTAGAATTTGAGCTTTTTAACAGCAGAGACTTTTTTTTTTTTGCATTTCTTTGTAAAGAGAGAGGAAGGAAGGAAGGAAGGAAGGAAGGAAGGAAGGAAGGAAGGAAGGAAGGAAGGAAGGAAGGAAGGAAGGAAGGAAGGAAGGAAGGAAGGAAGGAAGGAAGGAAGGAAGGAAGGAAGGAAGGAAGGAAGGAAGGAAGGAAGGAAGGAAGGAAGGAAGGAAGGAAGGAAGGAAGGAAGGAAGGAAAGAAGGAAGGAAGGGAGGGAGGGAGGGAGGGAAAAAGAGAAGGGGTTAATATTTTTTGTCATTGCATCCTCAGTGCTTGGCATTGTACCTGGGACATAAGTGCTTTCCAGGAGCCCAAATGCTTGTCAATTTATTGAATAAGTAATCTTGGCTTCTTTTTCATTGTCCTTCCTCCATAAGCTATGACACTCTTTGGGAGTAAACTGGACTAAATGCATAGTAGGAAGCAAAATCTTAACTGTGAATTTTGGCAACTAGGAGAAATTTAGTTGAAGGAAAGGCAGAGACTGCACAACATGTCAAAACTGATGTGTCCTGCCAATGTCACTGACCCTGGGTAACCTTTTTGGCATAGATCAGAAGACCAAGAAGTACATAGGCAATTTTCCCCAGTCAAATGAAATTAGACCAATATGGTAGTGGTTGAGAAGGGGAAGAGAATGGGAGGTCTCTTGGGTCTTGATCAAACCAATGTGATGGTAAAAGTGGGTAGGTGACATGAAAACTAGGTAAGGATGAGGGGTTCACTTGACATTTATAGTCTAGGTACAATATCAGTGTGAGGTATGACCATACTAAAGGGAAAAAGTGCCCCCTTGTGGAAGACATATCCCACCCCCCAAATATCAGCACACTGAGGTAAAGTCCTGATAGTTCCATATTAGTCATACTTTTGTTAGGAAGAGGTCAGAATATCTAAGCTAAGTCTTTGTCTCACGTTCCTAATGTATAAACCTAAAAAAAACTCATTATGCCACTAAACACAGGAGAATCCCCAAAGTCTCACTTGAATATTCCAATAATCTTGTAAAGTATACTACAAGCATTATCCTGCCCATTTTTGATATGGGTAAACTGAGGCTCAGAGAGGGGACTTGCTTGTGGCCCCATGGATCATAAGTGTCACAAGCAGTTGTTGAATCAAAACTTTCTTCATGCTAATTCCAATACCCAATCTGCTATATTAAATTGCATCTTAACCCTTTAATCCATTTGGTAGCTTTTTTTCAGAGATTTTCTCCAGTTTCTCAATAACTTTCTTAATTGTGGATCCTAGAAAACTCATATTAGTCTAATGATGACCCAAATACTAGCAAGTGTAATGGTAAGGTCATCTTTTGTACTCTTGCTACTGAAGCTTTGTTTATTATATTTTGGGGAGGTAGGGAGAATCATTGAACCTTCATCATCAACTATAGTCCACTGTGACCTAAGCAAGCTATCCATGGGAGTTCAGACCTCAGGAAGTGCCTATTTAAAAATATTTATTTTAAGTCTGTTGTTGATATGATGACCTACTTAACTTTAGGAATAAATATTTATAATATTATAATATTCATAATTTTAGATGATATTTTTATTATTAGAAGTGAAATAATTATGTCTATATCTATGTGTGTATAGATATAGATTCTTTATTAATCTGATTATCTAAAATCAGATTCTATGAAAACAGCAACCAGAAATTTAAGAGAAGTATTGTTGTTATTGTTGTTCAGTTGTTTCAGTCTCTTGGTGAACTCAAATGGGATTTTCTTGGCAAAGATATTGGAGTGGTTTGCCATTTCCTTTTCCAGTTCATTTTTTTAGATGAAAAAAGTGAGGAAAACTGGGTTAAATTACTTGCCCAGGGTTATACAGACAGTAAGTGTCCAAGGCTAGATTTGAACTCAGGAAAATGAATCTTCCAGACTTCAGACCTGGCACACTATCTACTGTGCCACCTAGCTGCCTAGCTACTTCTAGAACCCTTAGCAAATTACTTTACCTCTATCTACCTCATTTTTCTGACCTGTAAAATAACAATAATCATAGCACTTTTTTCAAAGGGCTATTGCAAAAATCAAATGAGATAATAACACTTTGAAAACCATAAAGAGGCACAGAAATGCTAACTCTTACTAACCCCTCCATCCAGTTCTAGGAACCACATCCAAGGGAAAACATTGGTATTCCAGAGAATATCTGGAGGAAAACAAGTAGGATGAAGAGGGGCCTCAAAGTAGATTGATAGAACTAAGGATAAGCTCTGGTAAAGAGAAGACTTGGGAAAGGGGGTGGGATTTGGTGGAGGAACGTGTTTGATAGAGTGCATGACAGCTCTCTTTATGAATCTGAAGAGGGTTCATGTGGAAAAGGGCTCATACTTGTTCAGCTTGACATCAGAAGGCAAAACTAGAAACAATGAATCAAAGTTGAAAAGAGGGAAATTAGGGGCCTCAGTGCATAGAGAACCAAGACTGAAGTTGGGAGGTCTTTGGTTTAAAACTGGACTCGGACACTTCCTAGCTGTGTGACCCTGGACAAATCACCTAAACTCAATTTACCACTTACCACTTAAAAACCTACTACTCTTATTCCTTGAAACCAATTCTTAATATTGATTCGAAGACAAAAGGGAAGAGAAATAAAGAAGGAAAAAAGAGGGGGGGGGAAGAGGAGGAGAAGAAAGAGGGAGAGAGAGAGAGAGAGAGAGAGAGAGAATATTAAGGCATATAAAAGGAAAAACTTAATAATTAGAACCTCCCATTTCTGAACTGGGCTACTTTGGCAAAGTAGGATCCCCAGAGAGAGGGCTTATTAATTTCTACATACTTCTGAATTCTACAAGTTTGAGTTGCTTCTAGTTCTCCCCTACAAGCTTAAGTAGAACAAGTTCAACCAGTATAATCTTTTTTCTACTTGACAGGTTCTATCAGGGCCTCTTTTATAGCAACTCCCAGCAAATTGTGGATGATTATGCAAAGGTGTTTCTTCATCGGGCATTGGTCATACAAGATGGTTACAATGTCTCTTCCAACTCTGAACATTCTGTGATTTCATGAAAATCACCAGCATGGTTCACGTTTTTTAGAACTGCTCAAGAAACTAACTATAAGAGCAAAGAATAAATTGATCAGTTTATAGCCTTCATAGGTACAAAAAAGAAAAACCTCAAAAATGATTAACTAATACATATAGTTTTCCATTGTAAGAAAGATTCAGTTTATTTTTTTTAATTATAGATTTTTTTTCAAATAAAAGGAAGCATATCTCATATTCGAGACTTCAGAAATATAAGCCAAATGTAACACCAGCAGAGTGTGATTGAACTTTTTTTCCTACAACATCTCCATATTTGACCAGCCCCATATTCTTTCATCTTTGCCAATTTGTTTGGTATGAAGTGGGTCTGCAGAGCTGGCTAGATCTTCATTACTTATTACTTAAGATAATAAATATTCATTATTAATTTATGAATAAATATTTGAATCCTTTCATAAAGTTGTTATTAACACATCTTTTTTATAATTATTCATCATCTTTGACCACTTATCTACTGGGAAATGATTTTTATTCTTTTATGTGTGAGTTTTCTATATCTTGTATTATAAGACTCTTATTAGAGATATTTGATTTTAAAATTTTGTGATTACTTTTCTTGGAAGAGAAATTTAGAACTATACTATGAGGGACTAAAATGTCCATAACCTTTGACTCATTGATTCCAATGGTTAGCCTATATTCCCAAGGGGGTCACTGTCAAAAAGAAAGATCCCAAATCAATCGTGATGCATCATTTAAAGTAACAGGCATTGTGGTAAGTGCTGGAGATACAAAAATAAAAGTGAAATAATCCCTGTCTTTATGATCTTATATTTTAATAGAGGAGATGTTATATATATAAATAAGAATATGAATAACAATAATAATAGCAAGCTTCTGAATGGCACTTTAAGATTTACATAGCATTCTACAAGTATCTCATTTGATCCCCACAACAACCCTGGAAGATAGATGCTATTATTATCCCCATTTCAGAGACTGGGAATAAGGCAGACAGATTCACTGATTTGACCAGGGTTATACTGATAGTATCTGCATCTAGATTTGAACTCAGGTCTTCCTGAATTCTGTCAATACAGGGCAATTTGGGGAGGAAGTATACTCTCAGCTGAGGAGATCAGGAAAGACATCAAGAAGGTAACATCTGAGGTGAAGCATGAAGCCAGAGATTCTAAGAATCATTCTAAGGAATCATTCTAGGCTTGAGGGACAGCCAGCACACAGATATGGAAATATCATATCTGTGGAACAAGGAATAAATTAATATGATTGGATTGTTAGGTGGGGGGATCTAATGTGTAAGATACCCAAAAAGACAGAAGGGCCCAAGTTATGAAAATCTTTAAGTATTCCAAATAATGAATTTATATTTGATCCTAGAAGGAATAGGAAGTCACTAGAATTTATTAAGAAGGAGTAATGGCAAGGTCAAACTTAAGCTTCGGGAAAATCACTTGGGTAGCTCTGTGGAAGAGAGATTAGAGTAGGAACATGGTTAAGACCAGTTAAAAAACCAAGGTTATTGCATTATTGCAGGCATGAGGTATTAAGGTGCTTAACTAAGGTTGTGACTTGAAAAATAAAACAAAAGGGAAAAGGACCTATGTGTATTTATAGCTGCTCTTTTTGTGGTGACAAAGAATTGGAAAGTTGAAGGAATCCTCACCAATTAGGGATGCCTGAGTAAGTTGTGATATATGAGTATATAATAGAATACTACTGTGTTATAAGAAATGACAAGTATGAGAATTTCAGAAAAAACTGGAAAGACTTCCATGAACTGATGTGAAGTGAAGTAAGTAGAACCAGAAGAACATTGTACACAGTAACATCAATATTACACAATGAATAACTATGGAAAACTTAGCAATTCTCAGCAATAGGATGATTCAAGCCTCCAAAGGACTCATGATGAAAAATGCTGTCTAGTTCCAGAGAGAAAATTGATGGAGTCTCTTGTTTGAATCAAGACCAAAGTATATTATATTTCACTTTCTCCATTTTTTGGTTTGAATTTTCTTCTACAAAAGGATTTACATGGAAAAATGTTTTACATGCTTTTACATGTAAAATCTATATTTAATTACTATCTCAGCAAGGAAAGATTGGAGGAAGGGAGAGAATTTGGGACTAATTTTTTTAATTTTAAAAAATTGTTTTTATGGAATATTGGAAAAAATAAAATATTATCAAATGTTTAAAAAGAGATGTCCCAGAGGTAGAATGGCCAGATTTTGGTAACTAATTGGATATGTGGAGAAAGAGAGAGTGAAGATTTGAGGATGACATTGAGATTGCATACTTGGCTGGCTGGGAAGATGGGAATAATAGTGATATACACTAAAAAATTTAT
This sequence comes from Monodelphis domestica, assembly GCF_027887165.1. NCBI lineage: Eukaryota > Metazoa > Chordata > Mammalia > Didelphimorphia > Didelphidae > Monodelphis > Monodelphis domestica. Next base: position 75,946,464 of record NC_077231.1, read on the forward strand.
AGCAGCATTATTTGTAGTAGTAAAAGATTGGAAACAAATCATCAGCGGAATGTACCCTAAATAAATTAGGGTACATGAATATAATGGAAAATTATTGTTCAGTAAGAAATGATGAAAATGATGAATAACTAGAGTAGAAAATAAAACCAAGAAAATATGTCCAACATTGCTCTGTCATTAACCTTGTTCTAAACCTGAACTCCCACACACCATAGCTATAAGTCTTTCCAGAACAAGCCAATAGTCAACCAAAAAAATCTGTTTGCCTAGATAGGTGGCTGGAGCAATGGACTTAAAGACAGGCTGACCTGAATTTTTTCCTGCTCAGATATTATATATATATATATATATATATATATATATGACTCTGGACAAGTCAGTTAACTTCTGTAGACCTTAATTTGTTCATCTGTAAAATGAAGGCATTGGTCTTGATGGTCTTTAATATTCCTTCTAACCCTAAATCTATGATTGTATAATTACAAAGTCAACACCCCTAGGAATACCCATTCTTGTGTGTAGTCTCACACAACCTAATTTCAATTATGACCTAATGCAGACTAGAGGCCAAATAATCCTTGTGAAAAAAGATAAAGCCTTCACTCAGTGCTTCATGTGTCCCAACAAAAATATTTAGGCAAGTCCAATCACCTCATTTTCAAGGGGAACCAACAACCACAAAAATGTAGTTTGCTCATCTTTAAAACAAAGAAGCATGTAATGTTTGTGAGTACTTTAAGACTGAAGAGACACAGAGACACGTGGTTTAGGGTTGAGGATGGAGGTGGGAAGATAATTGTGAAGGATGGATCATTATAAATTGCCTTATCAAATGATGTCCCTTCTGGAAAAAGTCAACTCATAGAGAGAATCCCAGAAGAACTGAGTCTAGAAGAATGGTTTCTGTGCTTTCCTAATTACTGACTCCATGAGCATTAGGTTTAATGCCTAAAACTTGAAAATGAATGAATGAATCAATAAATCAAGAAGCATTTCCTTAAGTAATTAGTATGCTCTAAGCACTATGCTACATGTTAGGGGTAAAGAAAGTAAAAACAGGTCCTGCTCCCAAAGAGTTACATTATTATCACAACAACAAATAATAACAGATAAGTATGTATAAGAAGGAAGGAAACAAGTATCTATAAAGGGCCTCCTCTATGCCAAGCACTGTACTAAATGCTTTTAAAATATTATCTCATGGTGTTCTTATCCCCATTTTATAGTTGAACAAACTGGTAGATAGAGGTTAAGAAACTTGCCTAAATTCACATAGCTAGTGAATGTCTGAAGTCACATTTGAACTCATATCTTCATGACTCCAGGATCAACATTCTATCCACTGTACCACCTAAGTGACACAAAAATGGAATGTATAAACAAGAGAACTTTAGAAGGTACTAGCACCTAGACCAATAGGGAAAGGCATCTTGAAGAAGGTGAACAGAGTCTTGGAGAAAGCCAGGAATTCTCATGACAATGTATTAGAGGGTTGGTTTGGGTATAATGGAGAAAGAGTAGATGATCCCAGAAAGTAGAAGGAGGGTGAGATGGATTCCCCCCTTCAGTCTTCTTCAAATATCTCTCCTCTAACCCTGCCTTTACTCCCCTCTAATAACGGATTAATGGGTGAACCTTTTCCCTTGGGGAGAGATAGAGAAATCTGCTATCTCCCCCTTCAATAAGGCAAGGAAGTCAATTTAAGATAACTGACACTTTATTCTAACAAATGGTGGTTAGAAGTAAGATAAGCAAGATGTCTGCAGGTTGGAGCTTATAGGAAAGAGGGTAAAGGAAGTCCCTGTCTGTCTAAAAATATCTTTCTCCCTTCCCCCCCCCCCAAAGTGGAAAGACCCAGGCTTGTCAGCCTGGCCTCTAACAGGCTCAGGGTCTGGTGACCCCTGCTCTTAGCACAACAGAGCCCTGAGTCCAGACTCAAGGTATCACAAGAGCTGTGTGAGATCTTTGGATGCTGTTCTTCTTCTTCTTCTCAGGTTCTGCCACAACTCTTGGTGTCTTGAGGGGGCGGGATGGTCATTAGGATCAATGAGGGATTTGTGTATGGCTGAGGAGAAAAAACTCTCATTAGCCTGTCCCCCTGGGCTTTCTCAGGAAAGAAAGCGATCAACTGTCTCCCCCTGGAATCTCCTCTTCCTTCAAGATTCCAAGCCTCCTTCACCATCCCCAGCTGTGGATGCAAACGTCGGCATGTCCTCCAGGCTCTGTCCCTCAAAGTCTCTAGATCCTTCCTCTATCACAATAATTAGCATTGTTCCCATTCCATTTTGAATGAGATGAAGACAGAGATTTTCAGAGGCTCTGGAAAAGAGATATTACTTGAGCAAAAAGCCTCCTGATTTCCTTCCTAGTTCTCAATTCCTTTTTTTTAAACCCTTAATTTTTTTCTTAGAATTAATACAAGTATTAGTTCCAAGGCAGAGGACCAGTCAGCTAGGTATTTGAGGTTAAGGGACTTGCCCAGGGTCACAGAGTTGAGAAATGTCAGAGGTCAATTTTGAACCTAGGACCTCCTTTCTCTATCCACTGAGCCACCTAGATGATCCCTTTGTTCTCAATTCTTAAAACCCATTTTCCCAGCAGTCTGTATGGCCTCTATTTCCATTCATGGCTCAATAAAAACCTGTACAGGTGACTACAGAGGAAATAGAGAACCTTCACTCTCATTCTTGGCACTTAGCTGAGTCCCTTGACTCCATGGTTTTCCAGAAACTGAATCTTTCAGAAAGAATGAGCTGATCAAATCAAGATACTGCCTTGGATATGAGTTAATCTATTCTGTTAAGAATACATTTTATTGTGAATTGAACAAAAACGAGCATTTCAATATTCAAAGATAAGGAAAAAATCAGTATATGAAACTGGATTTTTGTTTTCATATAGATTTTTAGATTGTTATGTTAGAATATATCTGTTTTGTTACTATATGGATCTTTGGAGTATATATTAAACTGAACATGAAAGCAACAACACCATTTTCTGGCTTGTCTGCTCCCCCTTCACCTCCTTCTGTTCCCCTCTGCTTCCTTTGAAAATATTTCACTGGTGTTAACTTTTTTTTTCTTCTTTTGCATCATCATCACAAACCACCAATATCCTCCCCCATATAGAAGCATTCCCTTGTAACTAATAATTGTAATCAGGCAACATCAGTCAGCATATTGAATGTATGCTCCATTTTACACCATAGTCCTTCCTTCACTTCTTTGCCAAGAGATGGGAGGTATGCATCATCATGAGGCTTCTGAAGAGCATAGTTGATTACTGTGTTCATCAGAATTCTAAAGAAAATAGATTCTCTTTTAAATAGCTTGAGTTAGAGATTTCTATGGCCAAAAGGCAATTGGAGATGCAAGAATTCATATGAAGAATTGTGAAATATTAGAGTTTAAAAGGTCATTGGTTAGATGTCACAGTCATAAGATCCGAGACTTAGAACTAGAATGGATCCTAGATATAGCTAATCCCAAACCCTTGTTCCATAAGCTCATAGATGCAGGATTAGACAAAGACAAAAATCAATTGATCCACCAAGTATCTAGCCCAGACTATAGAGGCAAGAGAGTTGGCCTTAAGTCTGGGGAAATCTGGATTCAAGTCCTACCTGTGATGCATACTGGTTTTGTGACCCTGGGCTCCAAGGTACTTTCAAAGACTAAGTCCAGAGAAGGTACCAATATGCAATGGCACAGAGAGTTTTCTCATTAAGACTTCTTACAATTCCAGTCGCTATCCCTACATTTGACCCCAGACCTCTGCTTGTCTATGAGTTTACAAGGTTGAAGTCTTCAAGAAGGCTTTATTTTCCACTGTCCTTAAATGTTTAGTGTAGATTTAGACATCAAAGGGATCATTAAAATAATTTAGTTTCTTACTCTCTCTCAATTTAAAGATGAGGAAACTGAGGCACAGAGAAGAAAACCAATTCGTTTATGGTTGCACTGCTAGTTTGTGACTGAGTTGTTCAGTATTTCAGTGGTGTCCTCTTCTTTGTGACCCCATTTGGGCTTTTCTTGGCAAAAATAATGGAGTGGTATGCCAGTTTCTTCTCTAGTTCATTTTATAGATGATAAAACAGACAAAAACAGGGTAAAGTGATTTGCTTGGGGTCACATACTCATTCATATCTGAGGCAGGATTTGAACTCAGGTGTTATCATTTGAGAGCCAGGATTGTATCCTCTGTACCTCCTAGCTGCCCGTCACTTCTGGGGCAGGATGTGAACTCAGGTGTTATTCATCCCAGGTCCAGCACTCTAACCACCATGGCACCTGGCTATCTACAGAGGAGAGCTGATAATGGAATAGCAGCTCCCAGTTCAGGATTCTTTCCATCACCTCCTAAACCATCTTAACACATCACTACCACATGAGCACAAGATGGTTCCCCCAGTGGTATGCACATTCCAAACCCCCCTCCCCATCTCCAGCCCAACTACCCTCCTCTCGACATGTATCTGACATTTAACTCTTTCCTTTCCTTGTTATATGTATATGTATGTCTATTAATATTTTTTAATTTGAAAAATAACAGCAAAAAGCATAAAAACTTAGGTCATATGGATAAAGCAGGAAAAGTAAACAATATATTTGTCTATTAGAAGCCTGTTATTGCTGAATAATCTTGGGTAAAACCTCCCTACGTCTATTTTCCCTCCTCATATAAAATATAGCATAAGAAGCTCTCTAAGAGGAATATTTGCTAATCTGCATTGGTAGATGGGAGTTTCCTCAGTGTGAATTCCCTAAAATCACGAAATTTCAGGTCCAGATCAACCATTCCCCTAACCAACAACAGAAGTGGGGGTAAAAATTCCTGCACTATTTGCTCCATAAAATTCCTGTAAGGGAAAGTATTTTTCCAACTTTAAATTGCCACAGAAATGTGAGTGCTCATATTAATCAGCTCCATTGTTAGTTCTTTGGCCATTAGGATGAACTCAGGCTTTCTTCAGAACCCTGCTAATCTGGTTTTGGAAAGGAAGCACGGTCAACAAGCCAAGTTGGCAAGTATATATTAAGCTTGTATATACGTACCCCAACCATGTGAAGATTTCCCCCCTTAGAATAGTCAGATGAGAATAATTTGGGTCAGTGGTCAGGAAGGTGGCTGAAGAAGGCACTGTAGAGGTTAGATATAGGTTAGACATTGAAACCAAGGTCAGATACTACTTTATGGCCCATCACCAATCATCTTGACTCTTGTCTTGTCACCGGATTTTGATGACTGTAAGAAAGAGTGAGGCTGACAATTTGGCCCAACTCTGCCACATTTAAATATAATTCACTCAAAAGTCAAGACATACCCCTTGATGACTCTGCTCTTCTTCAAAATGAAGGACGAACAACTAGATGCCAGTAACTGTCCTAAGTGCTGGGGATACAAAGGCAAAAGCAGTCTCTGGTCTAATTACCTTGAGGAACATGATATTGTATAAAGAGCATTGGTTCTAGACTCAGAAGACTGAATTTAAAATCTCTTTATGACACTTATTACCTTTAATATCTAGCATAATGCAAGCCCACAGTAAGCACTAAATATTTATGGATTTGACCATTGACTTTGAATAAATCACTTAATTTTTCTGATTTTTATTTTCCTGATCTGCAAAATGAAGGGATTGAACTGGATGATCTCCAAGGTTCCTTGTAAGTTGAAATCTATAATCCTATCACCTTTACTTCTAGAAACTAACTTTCTCCTTCAGGTCTGACAGGGATAAAAATTGTACAGCAAAAAGTCTGTATGTAATGTTATTTTTTGCTCTCTCTGTAGAAGTAGCTCTTAAAGGATGGTCTAGAGGCCTCTGGGGGTCCATGAGACCCTTTGAAGAGATCTCTGTTTTTCATAGCCCTAGATATAGGACTTTGGTGAACAAAGGAAGATCAATTACTCTCCATTTCGGAGAAAATAGGGAATTTTGGCTGGTTAAAAGAATGGTTAAAACATTCTCTCTCCTTTTATGTGTTGGTCCCTAAATGTGTTAAATATTGCTCATCAAGAATGAATAAAAAACAAGAGTACAACTTGAGGCACATAAAGAATATATTTTAGAGTAACTCATAAATCAGAAATAATTTAATAAGTAGAAAATGATGAATAATTAATCTTTATTTCTTTTATGAACACATTTTTCTCAAGCTTGCTCACTTGTGTGCTTTTGCAATGTTCATCTAAAAATATTCATTCAATTACACTCTGCCCTAACTATCCATTTTGTTGTCATTGTTTTGTCTTGTTTTCTGTCAGACTTACATCTAATATCTGCAAACATGCTGGGAGCCAGCAGGGAGAGAAAGACAAAACAGAGGAAATAAGAAAATGGAAAGAATCCAGAATGCAGATGGCCAGATTTAGATTACTCAAGCTCATTCTCGGCTGATTAGGATATCAGAAAGTTTTTGTGAGAAGGTATAAAGTTTCTAGATGAAGTCATGATGTTATTAGATGATGTGATGGCCTAGAAAGGTTAATAATCATTTTGGAAGATAGTGATGCCTCTTTTTGCTGATCCATTGGAATCTATCCAGGCCAAGAGAAGATACTTTCTATACTTGGGCATGCCTAACTGGCAAATGCCCACTTATGGGCTCCAACATATCCAAAGATTTCTATTTCAGAACTTTATCTGGACACATTTCAAAATGTATGTACTTTATATAGCCAAATTAGCTTCTCCAACTGGTTTTCCTTCAGTCATCCTATAGATTATCAATTCCCAAACATTTGGCCTCTGAATTCTTTTACACTCTTAAAATTTATGGAGGACACCAAAGATCTTTTGTTCACATGGATTATATCTATCAATGTTTGTTTTATTTTTGTTTGATCATTTCAGTTGTGTCTGACTCTCTGTGACCCTATTTGGGGATTTTCTTGGCTGGAGTGGTTTGCAATTTCCTTCTCTAGCTCATTTTACAAATGGAAACTGAGGTAAGCGACTTGCTCAGAGTCACACAGCTAGTGTCTGAAACCAGATTTGAACTGAGGAAGATGAGTCTTCCTGATTTCAAGCCCACTGCTCTATTTGCTGAACCATCTGTCCCTATTAATAATCACCACATTAGAAATCAAAATGTCAGTATTATTATGAAAAGTTTTGACTTTGCGGACCTCCTCCAAGGGTCTCAGAGACTCCCAAGGGTCTCTGAACCACCCTTTGAGAACCACTGCTACAGCAATAGAGAGCTAGCAAAAGTGAAAAGGGAATGAAAATGGGAATGAGGAACGAAATGGCCTCTAATCTCTCTTTTGCCTCAATCTGTGTTAATTGGGACAAATTTCTTATTTTTGTAGGACATCAGTTTTCTCATCTATAAAATGGGGTGGAGTAGGAGAGGATTTGATTATCTCCTGGGCACAATTAAAATGAAGAAACTTAATAATCACTTGTACTTACTTAAAACCCCAGTATATCACACAACTCTTTTGAGTTCGAGGGGATCTCAATAGCCATTCTGTCAAATTCTTGGTGCTAAAAGAATCCCTATTACAATTCAGCTAATCAATGTATGGAGAAATAGTATTTAAAAAAATAAATTAGGGAATGAGAGAGACAGAGATAGAGAAAATGACTGCTAATTAATTGAGAAAATAAAACAATTCAACAAAAACAGAAAGCTAATTGAAAATCATTATCACAGAGCTGATAAGTATCAGAGGCCAATTTTGAATCCATAGGATCAAAGAATCTCATATTCAGAGCTAAAAGAAACCTTTGAGGTTACCAAGGCCAAATTTCTTAATTTTACAATTGAGGAAACTGAGGCACAGACTCCCAGAAGAACTAGGGATTGAACTAGATTGGAATCCAGTTTTTCTTATTCTATACCTCCTTATCCCAAGCCTAATTTTGAATCTTAGTGACTTCTGGATATCTTTCCTGGATCCTCAGTTACATGGGAAAGAAAAAGAGGAAATGATGAAGAGGACTCTGCTCTTGTCCATTTGTTGTTTAATAATTTTTCAGTCATGTCTGACTCTTTGTAACCCCATTGGGTAGAGTTTTCTTGTCTAAGGTACTGGTGCAGTTTGCCATTTTCTTTTCCAGCTCACTTGACAGAAGAGGAAACTGAGGCAAACAGAGGTAAGTGACTCGCCCAGGGTCACACAGTTAGTGTCTGAAGTCAGCTTCAAACTCAGGAAGATGAGTCTTTCTGACTCTCGGCCTGGCACTCTGCACTATGACTCTGCCTGCTCCTCTCTAACTGAGGATTAAGTTTGCTTCTTGTGAATGGAGACTATGTGTCATGCATTCATTTTCATTTCCCTCCCTCCAAAGTGACCACCATGGAACTTTGGACTGTCAGATATCTGCCAGATGAAGCAATGTATGAATTGTCCAAGTTTCTGTGTTTCTCTTACCCAGAAGTCCCAAGGTTGGCTTCCCAAACAAGGATCCCTTCTCCTTCACCTATTCTAAAAATGGGAACTGTACTCCTAACAGTAATGACCTAAACATAGCATTCTGCCAATTTCCTTTATATTCTTTCTGACCTTTGAACACATTCTCTACCATGAGTCATGTTTCTATCATCTCTCCCACTCAGCTAGGATTTTTAATGCTTCAGCCTTTCTTGGAGGCATGGCTTTCTGCAGGGTGTATGTGCGTGTGCGTGTGTGTGTGTGTGTGTGTGTGTGTGTGTGTGTGTGTGTGTGTGTGTGTGCAGTCATTATCTCTGGATCATCACCTCACCAGACAAGGACTTGGACAGGTGTTCAGACACTCAGAGTCAGTCACCCAAGAACCAGAGCGCTCTTGTTTTCTGTGGAAGCTATTGGAGACAGCAAGCAGCATTGTTCAGAACCTGTTTCTCAAGATTCCCTGAGACAAAAAAGAATGGGGAGGAAAATAAGGCAGACCCCCAAATTATTTATATGCATGCTTCCATGGAGAGAAAAAGTTAGGACTGCCCAGCCTTCCCAAGGTCCAAATCCGACTACGCTAGTCCCCTGCTCAAAAAGTCCAGGAATTCTTGTGGCTATTGCTAAATATATATATGTGTGTGTGTGTGTGTGTGTGTGTGTGTGTGTATGTGTGTGTGTGTGTGTATAAATAGATATGTATGTCTATAAATATATGTGTGTTTGTATACATGTATATATGTTGTATGTAATGAATATATGTAACCGGATATATATTTGTATCTATATTATATATGTATGTTTCATATAAATGCATATTGCATTATATAGTATATATGTACATATATATTATATGTTTGTATATGCATTATACACATTAATATGTATATATTTTATATAGATGTATATATAGTATATATGTACATATAACAATATTTATATTTGTGTATACATTACACATATTTTATATATTTCATATAAATGTATATGTGTATGTGTATAATATGTATATACATGCAACACAATATGTTTATATTTATGCATAGATTATATGTTTAGATATTTCCTATAAATGTGCCTTCTGTATATGTATATAGTATATAGAGATAGATATAACACAATATATTTCTATTTGTATATAGTATATATTCATGTGTATATAACATATAAATGTGTGTATGCATATATTACAGCTTTGCCTTTTTTAAAAAAAGGTTTACTGATGTCTGTATTTTTCACATCAGGCTCATTTCCCAAAATTCCTTTCTATTCCACCCTGGATTCCTCCCTTATAATAAAGAAAGACAATAAATCAAGACTGCCTGAATCAACAGCTGCCCCAATCCATATACACTATATCTGGCATCATTGTGCCACCCCTCTATTAAGAAAAGAATGATCTGTCATCTGTTCTCTGGACACAACATGCCTTTCCAGCTTGACTTGCCACTGTACCCCTTTACAAATTCTATTATTCTAATCAATTGGACAGCTAATTATTTCTCCAATTGACTATTTCATCTCCTGCTACTATGTATTTGAAGAAGTCATTCTCTGTGCCAGGAATGCATTCCCCTTCAACTTATGCCTCTGAAACCTTTCCTTCCTGCAAGACTTAATTTAGACGCTGCCTCTCCTGGGAAGCTTTTTAAATATGACTTCTCTCTGTGTCATCAAATTATTGTGAAGTGATTGACTTGGGAACCCAATGGCTCCTCCTGTAGAATGCAGGCTCCATGAGAGCAGGGATCATTTCCCTTTTGTGTTCGTCATCAGCACAGCACCCATCACATACATATTGAATTAAATCTTTAGATCATATTCTATAAATATCAATTGTAATTTTATCAGAGCTATAGACAACTGTGAGTCAGGCATAAAGATTTGCAACTATAACAAAGGCTTACTATGTCCCATCTGAATGCCTTGGATCTTCCCCACCTATAAAGCTGAAAAGCCAAAGACAGCTAAAGTGAGGGGAAGAGAATTATATTCTTCCAGGCGAGTAGAAATGGGAAATGAAGCCTGGAGGTCAGAAATTTTCTAGTCTATCTAGATAGTCTATCTAGACTATCCTTGCCATAACTTGCCTTTGCCTTCCTTTCCCTTATTTTACATAAGATGAGGTAGCCACAGCAAGATGCAGTTGGAGACTTCCAATACAGATGGGACACCAACTGGAATAGAACCAGGGACCATCTGAGTCCATGTTGTCTGCCATGAAGAAAACCAGACAACCAGATATGGAGTTCCTGAATCCTTCATTAAATGACCAGCTCTACTGGAAGCCAAGAGTCAGACATCAACTGGGAACTACCATGTATTTCTTACACTTCTGTCCGCTCAGAGGAAGGCAATAAATAACTGAATTGTTTCTTTCTTGGAACTCCTGGGTACAGAGCATATAAGACTGGAGTAGCCTCGATCTACTAGATCTGTGGTCACTCAAGGGTCCGTTATGCATTATTGCTTCCTTTTATTGATTTCATGCAAAAATAGTAGAACACTATATGTAGTTAAGCCAATTTGTATAGTTGCATGACAAGGGTTCAATGAAACATACCAGAATCAGAGAGAAGGCAGGGTTTTCTCACAACTAATTTTTTTTTCTGGGTAAATTCATATTACACATACCCTTTTGGCTAGTAAAATGAATCTAGTTGCCCAGTGATAGGTGAGGCTGGATGATAGAAGTTGGGCTACTCTATGAGAACTTGGTACTTTATCAAAATTCCTTCTCAGCAAAGTGTAAGGCTTAATATCCTGGGTTAGTCTTACCCAGTCTTCTTTTTGAATCTGACCAAAATAGCAGCTTGATGGTTAAATAAAACTAAAAACCAGGTCTCCTGAATGATATCCAGTCTGCATACCTTTGCATTGCAACATACTTCCTGAGCGTGATGCATTATCAAAATATTATTTTTTCATCAGCAGTAGCTATTGAATAGAATTCAGAAACTCCATTGGGATCCAGTCTCCAAGGTCACCTTAGGAGGTAAGCTTGAGCTCTGCCTACTCCAGTTTGAATCAGCCCTCCTGTCTCTGATAATGGAGCCAGCAAAGGTCTGATCTTGTTATCCATCCAGGGATCTAATTACTTGTTTATACCATGGGTAATATAAATTGGCCCCACTCCTCCCAAAAATTCGATTTAATTCAAAAAGCATTTTTAAGAATGTATTATATGCTAGATATCATGTTAAATGTGGGGATACAAAAAGAAAATAGTCCCTGCCTTTAAGGAGTTTACAGCCTATTGGAGGGAAGCAATATGTTTCTAGAAAATTTTAGACAATAAAATAAACAAAGTAATTTGGAGGAAAAAGGCACTACTAGCACCTGGGTGGGTTGGGGAGATAAATAAGGATAGTTTTCCTTTACAATGTGGCATTTAAGTTTAATTTTGAAGGAAGATGAAGACTCTAAAAGGCAGAGGTAATGGGGTAGTATATTCCAGAAGGGGAGCTAGGTAGTGTCATAGTACACAGAGTGCTGGGTCTGGATGCAGGAAGACTTATCTCCATCGGTTCAAATATGACCTCAAAAAAACCCTTGGCTATGTGACCTTGGACAAAGTCACTTAATCCTGTTTGCCTCAATTTCCTCTAGTAAAATGAGCTGTTTACCTCAGTTTCCAACAGCTGGAGAAAGAAATGGCAAACCATTCCAGTATCTTTGCCAAGAAGACTCTAAATGGAGTTATGAAGAATCAGATGCAACTGAAACAACTCAATAATAACAAATATTTAGGACATGGGGTCACACATAACAAAGTAGCACAGAAGTGAGAGATGAGATATCATTTATGAGGAGTAGCAAAGAGACCAGTGTGGCTAGAGATTAGAGTGAAGGGAGCGGGGAAGATTCCAATTAAAATGAGTATGTTGAGGCAAAGAAAGAATGTGAACATATGAGTTTGGTGGGGAAAGGGGAAATCACAGAAAGGTTTGTACAGTTTATTGGTGGCTGATCCCCTTGAGAAGGACGTAAGAGAGAAATCTCCCTTGAGTTAATCTTCTCAAAAGCTTCCTGAGAAACAAAATAACAATCATAATGATGATAAAAAGAATTAAATTTCCTTAAAATCAATCCTTCTTCTCAGGTCAAGTTCTACAACTCTGATAAGCTTCACTCATGACATTTATTAGCCTACTATTGCACAAATGGCAGGGCAGCATTTCTTCCAGGGAGGTCCCTGTGTGAATTCAACACTGGATTCCAATCAAGTTTTCTTGGCCAAGGAACATATGGAGAGTATTTGGCACAAAAATATTTATGCTGCCATGGAGTTAACTAGAAGGACACCACTATCTAATGAAGAAGAGATAGCATGATGGTTTCTCACGCAAATTTACATGGAAAATATAGGAGCACCACTAATGGTTTGGAAACCGAGCTGGCATGAGAACACCCTGATGGATGGCAATTAGTATTAGTGGCAGTTTGGGGTAGGACACTTAGTTTGAGGAGAATCATTTGCTGGCCCAGGCAGAAAGACAGACCCATCAACTTTAGGATGTATATAGTTTCAACATATAGCAGTATAGCACAACCCCCAAAAGATGACTACTACTTCTCCTCTCAGAGTTCAGGAAGTTTTAGGGATGAAGTTTCTATTATAATCACATATGAGCCCTTACCAGTGTCTATACTATCATCAACCATTGTTCAGTAGCTTGACTGTGAGTATTTACTAAGCAAGTAAAACAAAAACATTTGCAGAAACATCCCACCATCTTCCCCATTTGAACATACATTCTCTCCTTTCCTATTCAGAATTCCTGGATAGAGTGGACTCAACTAGATAGAACACATGTGGACCAAGAATAAATTCATGGTTCTGAGTTATGGAAGTCTTTTCTCCTTCCGTGGAGCCCTCATGAAACTTTCCTTAGAAATTGTTCTCAACTGGTCCATTTTTGATTCTTAAATCTGCTTGTCTTTAGTATATTTCTCTACTTCAAATGCAGATGTTTCTACCAGTCACTGTTGCTCTGGAGACACTACTACTTGCCTTGATGGATACTGTTATGGACACCAATGGGAACTATAGGTCTTCTGAACTTTAAAAATTAACAAAGTTGTCCCCTGGTCAATGGGTAGAGGAGGAGAGAGAAAAAACTCTACTAGCTCCCCCCCCCAGAACAATTCCCTCTCAGGAGTCTTTCACAACTGGATTTGACTTGGATCAACTGGACTATGTGATTCCAAACTAGCTTGCTGTGGTATTCATAGACCCAGAGTTGTTTCTGGTTTTTCCAATCAATTGCAATCCATTTTTGTGTGGCTATCTTCTGTCTATCCAATGATCAAAGCACTTCACTCCTTCCAAGTTAATTAAGGACTTATTCACATGTAGGTTGAATACTTAATAGATTAATTCAGTTCAGCTCTCTGGGACTTATGTTACTGCATTAATTAGGATGGGGGTGGAAAATAAATAATAAGGTTTTGCATATGACCATGACAGTCTCTGTCTAAAGAAGTCTATCTACTTTCTGTGGGCCACATGGTGAAAGAATCTGCTTGGCTCTTGAAACATCTATAGTCTCAGAGATGCACTGAAAATATAGCATCATCCTTTTCTTTACATAATCAATGCCTAAACAGTCCTCTCTATTTACTGTGGCCTTTCCATTGATTAGGTAAAATTGACCAAAACTGAATGGTACCCTTCAGAAAAGAAGGAAATGAGCATTTGTGTCTTTGCACCAGGAACTCTGCTAAGCACTTTACAAGTTTTACATTATTTGATCTGATCTCAAATCCAGCCACAGATGCTAGCTTTGTGACCATGGACAAGTCATTTAACTTCTGTCTGCCTCAGTTTTCTCAACTGTAAAAGAGGGATAATAATAGCACTTCTCTTGCAGAGTTGTGATGATCAAATGAGAGCATTTGTAAAACCCCTGGACAGTGTTTGACTTATAGTAAGGTGCATAATACATGCTTATTCCCTTCTATGCTCCTTGGAGGGGTGTAGTAAGTGACGAGCCAGTAGATGGAAAGATCAGGAACAGTTTCCTATGAAAGGTAGTACTTGAATTGAACTTCTTTAAATTTAAATTTACTTGTTTATTATATTAAAATACCCAGGAAACTCCCTCCCCTTTAGAGAAAACATCGTTTGACAAAAAGATATGTGTATAGATAAAACTATATCTTGCTTATTTCCATTTATTAGTTCATCCTCCGGATGTGGACATTTACAAGCCATTCTTCAAATAATATTTCTGTTGTATGTATTCTTCTCTTGGTACTGCTCATTTCACTCTTAATAACTTCATGTAGACCTTCTCATGTTTTTTTTTTTATTAACCTATTCATCATTTCTTATTGTGCACAAGTTTGTTTAACCATTTTCTAATTGATGCTCATCTCTTCAATGTTCAGTTCTTTTTTTTTTTTTTAAACCCTTACCTTCCATCTTGGAGTCAACACTGTTTATTGGCTCCAAGGCAGAAGAGTGGTAAGGGCTAGGCAATGGGGGTCAAGTGACTTGCCCAGGGTCACACAGCTGGGAAGTGACTGAGGCCAGATTTGAACCTAGGACCTCCCATCTCTAGGCCTGGCTCTCAATCCACGGAGCTACCCAGCTGCCCCCCAATGTTCAGTTCTAAGGAAAGTAGAGATCCTCTGAGGATGACATGAGAAAAGCTTGCATTCCAGGCATGAAGAATCTTTGCAGAAGAATGGAGAAGGAAAATGGTATTCTATGTGAGAGGAAGAGTAAGAAGGTGAATTTGGATGGACTTCAGAGACTGCAAAATCTCTAGGAAAGATGGATTCCACTTTCTTATTTGAACATTTTACCTCCTACGGGGCAAAAATAAAATGACAATTGCATAAGACCCACTGAGAACAGTGTCTGCTCAGAGAGAAATCCTTGGGAAGAACCATAGTTATATCTGAGAGGTCTTGTGAAAAAAAGAGTCCTTGGAGAAACTTACCCAAGGCAATCACTGCAGAAATGTTTTGTTTCCCATCAGCTAATTTATATATCACTATTATGAGGACTTTGAGGTTGATATTCAGAAATCCTGATAATTAGAATTTTTTTTCTTTTGCTGAGTATGTGACAATTCTATATGGTCTCTATGGCTATTAGAAAGATGCATTTTGTGATGAAAAGGATGATTTCAGAAAGAGCTGGAAAGACTTACATGAACTGATGCAGAGTAAAATAAACTGAGGCAGGAGAACATTGTACATGATAACAGCAAAATTGTAAGATGATAAACTGTGAAAGACAGCTACTCTCAGAAATACAAAGATTCAGGACTTATGGCAAAGAATGCTATCCATCTCCAGAGAAAGAACTATTGGAGATGAAATGCAGATCAGAGCATATGATTTTTCACTTTGAGTTTTTATTTTGGGGTTTTGGTTTTATATGAGTATTCTTATAAAAATTAATAGTAATGTTTTGCATGAAATTACATGTATAACCCAGATCAAATTGCTTACTAGATCTGAGAAGGGGGAGGGAGACAATTTGGATCTAATTACTTCAAAAAATTTATGTGGAAAATTGCTATCACATATAATTGGTAAACATAATTTAAAAAAAAAAAGGAACATGCATTTTGGTTCCTTATCCTAAGACAGAGAGGTAAGTTTCTTCAATTATAGTTCCAGAAATGTTAGTTCAGTTGTGTCCAGCTCTTCATTACTCCCATTTGGGGATTCTTTTAGCAAAGAAGCTGGAATGGTTTGCCATTTCTTACTCCAGTTCATTTTATAGATGAGGAAACTGAGGCAAACAGGATTGTATCATATAGCTAATGAGTGTCTAAGGCCAATTTTGAACTCAGGAAGATGTCTTCCTGACTACAAACCCAGTACTCTAACCAATGAGCCATTCTTTCTCTAGGCTCTGGACTTTTTCTCTGGCTGTGAATTTTCTCCCTCCTTACCTTTATCCCCTGCTTTCCTGGGCTTCCCTCAAATCTGACCTAAATCCCTATCTTCTATAGGAAGCTTTTCCCAATTTCTGTTAATTCTAGTGTCTCTCCTGTTAATTTTCCATTTTTCCTTGTAGCTTATTTGTACATGCTTGTTTCTCTTCCATTAAATTGTAAATCCCTTGATAGCAGGGACTGTTTCCTTCTCTTTTTGTATTAGTGCTTACCATAGTACTTATAGTACTTGATACATAGTCGACACAACATGTATATGTTGACTGACTGAAACCTAGCCTTCAGGATGGAGTCAGAGACTACAGAAACAAAGCCAGGAACCAAAAAACAGTCCAATTAATCCCAGGTCTCATCAATGAGACTACCCCGTGTTGCTAGAAAGGAGCCAAGTCCAACTAGGTGAATGGATTGTTCCTAGAAAGGCAACTAAATTCCCTAAGAAAAAATTCCCAGGACCTGATGGATTCACAATTGAATTCTACCAAACATTTAAAAATTCCAATGCTATACAAACTATCTGGAAAAATAGGTAAAGAAAGAATTCTATCAAATTCCTTTTATGATACAAATATGGTACTGATATCTAAACCAGAAAGATCTAAAACAAAGAAAATTATAGGCCAATCTTCCTAATTAATTTTAATGTAAAAATTTAATTAAAATACTAGCAAGGAGATTATAGCACTATATCACAAGTATTATATACTATGACCCACAAAGTTTTTTTTTTTTTTAGATAGTCAAGGCCATGAGTTTTATTTCTGCTTCTCTTTTAGGATATTGCATCCAAGGGTCAGAGATCTTTGATATTCTCCTTCCTGCTACTCTGGGTGGTTTGAAGCTGGTAGATAATAGGTTAAGATGGTTTCAGAGGCCCTTAGTCCAATGTGTGTTTGAACATTTAGATTTTGCTTGAAGAATACTAGTGACTTTTGTTGTGGTTGTTCAGTCATTTCAGACTCTTTTTGATCCCAT
Source organism: Monodelphis domestica (assembly GCF_027887165.1). Classification (NCBI taxonomy): domain Eukaryota; kingdom Metazoa; phylum Chordata; class Mammalia; order Didelphimorphia; family Didelphidae; genus Monodelphis; species Monodelphis domestica. Next base: position 75,963,740 of record NC_077231.1, read on the forward strand.
TTTGAGATTTTCTTGGCAAAACCATTGGAGTGATTTGTCATTTCCTTCTCCAGCTCATTTTTTTAATTTTTTAAAATATATTTTATTTGATCATTTCCAAGCATTATTCGTTAAAGACATAGATCATTTTCTTTTCCTCCCCCCCACCCCCCATAGCCGACGCGTAAGTCCACTGGGCATTAGATGTTTTCTTGATTTGAACCCATTGCTTTGTTGATAGTATTTGCATTAGAGTGTTCATTTAGAGTCTATCCTCTGTCATGTCCCCTCAACCTCTGTATTCAGGCAGTTGCTTTTTCTCGGTGTTTCCACTCCCATAGTTTATCCTTTGCTTATGAATGGTGTTTTTTTCTCCTGGATCCCTGCAAGTTGTTCAGGGACATTACACCGCCACTAATGGAGAAGTCCATTACGTTCGATTATACCACAGTGTATTAGTCTCTGTGTACAATGTTCTCCTGGTTCTGCTCCTCTCGCTCTGCATCACTTCCTGGAGGTTGTTCCAGTCTCCATGGAACTTCTCCACTTTATTATTCCTTTTAGCACAATAGTACTCCATCACCAACATATACCACAGTTTGTTCAGCCATTCCCCAATTGATGGGCATCCCCTCGTTTTCCAGTTTTGGGCCACCACAAAGAGCGCAGCTATGAATATTTTTGTACAAGTCTTTGTGTCCATTATCTCTTTGGGGTACAGACCCAGCAGTGCTATGACCCACAAAGTTTTATACCAGGAATGCAGGGCTGGTTTAATATTTTAAAAAAGCTATCAGCATAAATGGCCATATCAATAACAAAACCAACAGAAAAACCATATGATTATTCCAATGTTCAGAAAAATCTTTTACAAAATACAATATCCATTCCTATTAAAAAACACTAGAGAAAATGGGAATGGATGGAACATTCCTTAAAGTGATAAATGACATCTACCTAAATCTATCAGCAAGCATTATCTGTAATGGGCTAGCCAGAGGTCTTCTCAATAAGGTCAGGGGTAAAGTAAGGATGTCCATTATCACCACTATTATCCAATATTGTACTAAAAAAAGAAAAAAAACTATTACAGATGACATAATGGTGTAGAAAATCAACCAAAAAACTAATCAAAATGATTAACAACTTTTGCAAAGTTATAGAATATAAACCCACATGAATCATCAGCATTTCCATATACTACCAATAAAGTACAACAGCAAGAAATAGAAAGAGAAATCTCATTTAAATTAACTGTGGACAATATAAAAGATCTGGTGGTCTACCTCCCATGGCAAACCTGGGAACTATGTGAACACAGTTACTAAACAGTTCTCATACAAATAAAGTCAGATCTAAACAATTGATATAACATTAATTGCTTATGGGTCAATCAAGCCAATATAATAAAAATGACAATTCTGGGTTAATTTGCATATTCAGTGCCATACCTGACTACCAAAAAAATGACTTCATAGGGCAAAAAAGAAAATTTCAGCTGACAGGACAAAAGATCAAGAATATCAAGGAAATTCGTGAAAAAAAAAATATGAAGGAAGGAAGCCTGGCTGTACCAGACTGTATCATAAAGATAATCTGGTCCTGGCTAAGAAATAGGAGAGTAGATCAATAGAAGAAATTAGGTATGCAACATTCAGCAGTAAAAGACCATAGTAACCTGGTGTTTGAAAATTCCAAGATCATAGCTTTCGAAAGAACAACTCACTAACAAAACTTCTGGAAAACTGAAAAACAATATGGCAGAAACTAAGTATAGACCACCATGTCCCCCCATATAACAAAATAATGTCAAAATGAATACAGGATTTTGAGATAAAGGGTTGTACCATAAACAAATTAGGGGAGTACAGAATAGTTTACCTGATAAGCCCATGGATAAGGGAAGAATAAGTCCAAATAAGACAGAGAACATTTTGAGATGCACAATGGATAATTTAAATTACATTAAATTAAAAAGGGGGTACACAAACAAAACCAATACATCCAAGATTAAAAGGGAAATAAAATTTTTGATAAAATATATTGTTTATATCTCTGATAAAGGCATTATATCTCAAATATATAGAGAACTGAGTCAAATTTATAATAATATAGGGCATTCCCCAACTGACAGGTGATCAAAGAATCTGAACAGGCAGTTCTCAGATGAAGAAATTAAAACTATCTAAAGTCACATAAAAATGCTTTAAATTACTATTGATTTTAGCAGTACAAATTAAAACTATGAGCTACCACCTCACACCTATCAGACTAGCATGACCAAAAAGAAAAATGATAAATGGTGGGAGAGAACATGGGAAAATTGAGACACTAACACACTTTGGGTAAGTCAACCATTCTGAAGAGTAATTTGGAACCACACTAAAAGGGCTATAAAATTGCATATATATTTTAATCTAGTAATACCACTATTAGGCCTATATGCCAAAGAGATCAAAGATAAGGTGAAAAGCCCATAAGTACAAAAACATTTATGTAACTCTTTTTGTGGTGACAAAGAATTGGAAACTGAATGGCTAAAGAAATTATGATATAGACTTCTGGTCAAGATGATGGCGTAGAAGCAGCAAAAGTCCAGACCTTGGAAACCCTTCCTTACCGATCACAAACAGAGTGCTCCTAGGACACCGAAATTCAAGCTGAACAACAGGATAGACCTGGGGAAACCTCCTCCTGGACCTGGATCAAAAGTTACCACACTCCAAAAGTCAGAACCCTAGATCACTCGGATCTAAGGGGTAGGCAGAAGGAAGGTCCCAGGATCCATCCCCCCCAACCCAGAGTGCTGAGCCCATGGCAGCAGCGGGAACCTCAGGGCTCTGAGGACTCACCTTGAAAGCAACCTGAGCCAGTCTCTGGGATGCCCAACACAGACGGCAGGGAAACAGAGAGAAAGGGGAAGCCTGTAGCCCCCTGGCTGGGTCCTTCCATCTGAGTCTCAAGGGCACCAGCTTTAGGGCACCAGCTGAACCCAATCCCATCAGGAGCCCTCAGAGTTACTGAAAGGACAGAAAACTCGGGGCTGGCAAAGGGGTTGCTCCGAAGAGCTTACCTTGAAAACAACCCGGGCCAGTTTCCAAGCATTCAACACAGATTGTGGAGGAGGAGGTTTTTTGCTTCAGGGCTCATTTGGCCCAAACCAGGTGAACCTAATCCCATCAGGAGCCCTCAGAGACCAGGCAAGCCACGACCCCTCCCCCCTTAGAGAGCAGGGTCTTCTGAAAAAAAAAAAAACAGAAACCTAGAGGCAAAGTCAAGATGGCAGCCTAGAAGGAGCATAGACCTGGCAGCCTGGCCAGAGCTTTGGAGATCCCACATATTTGCTCCAGCCATTCAGGAAGTTTAAAACTCAGAGTAAACCCAGCCCAACTAAACTGAACTCAATCCCATCAAAAGTCTCCAGAACACAGGGAAGCCCAGGCTCCCCATCCATCCTCGTTGACTGCTGGACTTTTAAGCCAATCAAAAGCCTCCAGAGGACAGGAAAGCTCAAACCCCCAACAACCCTCCCTCAGAGATTACACCAAGAGATCTTCTGTTAAAGCTCCAAGAGGGGAGACTGATAAAAGTCCCCAAAAAACAAAAAAATAAATGAGAGGAACAAGAGCACAGACAAATATGGGGAGTAAAGAAGGGGTGTATTTGAGCAAACAACAGAAAAAGAAGAAAGAAACTACAATAGACAGCTACTACTCAGCAAATGGAACAGATGGGGAGAGATCAGCAAACGATAAATCAGAAATCCCAGCGAATTGGATACAGGCTGTGGAAGAACTCAAAACACAACTAAGAGAGGCTGAAGACAATTGGGAAAAGAACTTAAAAATCAAGATAAGTCATCTGGAAACAGAGGCACTTGAACTAAAACAAGAAAATAGTGTCCTGAAAGCCAAAATCATCCAGCTGGAAAATGAGGCAAAGGAGATGAAAGATGAGGAAAAGAGGATGAAAGATGATCTTCAAATAAACTCAGACCAGAAGGAAAAAGACGACCAAAAAGCCAGAGATGAAATCCAATCTTTAAGAACCAGAGTAAAACAACTAGAATCAAGTGACCTCACAAGGCAGCAGGACACTATAAAACAAAACCAAAAGAATGAAAAATTTGAGGAAAATGTGAAGCCTCTCATTCACAAAACAGACAATTTAGAAAATCGTTCAAGAAGAGAGAATTTAAGAATAATTGGACTACCAGAAGACCATGACAAAAGAAAAAGCCTGGACATAATACTAGAGGAAATTATTCAGGAAAACTGTCCCGAGATCCTAGAACAAGAGGGGAAAGTGGAGAATGAAAGAATCCACAGATCACCCCCTGTATTTAATCCCCAACTGACAACACCAAGAAATGTTCAAAAACAATCAGATGAAAGAACAGATATTATAAGCTGCCAAGAAGAAGCCATTCAGATACCATTGAAACATGGTGAGGATAACACAGGATCTGTCTGCATCCACACTGAAGGACCGAAAGGCATGGAATATGATATTCCGGAAAGCAAGGGAACTAGGTCTATAGCCAAGAATAAAATATCCATCAAAACTGACTATATTCTTACAGGGGAAAGTATGGTCATTTAACACAACAGAAGAGTTCCAAGCATTCATAAATAAAAGACCAAACCTAAGCAGAAAATTTGAAGTCCACAGAATTCAAGAGAATCATCAAAAGGTAATTAAAAAAGAGGGGAAAAACAACAACAACAGCAACAAATTTTAAGAGACTCAATAAGTTAAAATGATATGTATCCCTATAAGAAAAGAGGTCATTGGCAACTCTTAAAAACTTTTGCTATCACCTGAGCAGCTAGAAGAACTACACTCAGAGGGAACAGTGACAAACTGTATAGGATGAAAGGACAAGACATAAATAGGTATATAGATATATGCATGCATAAATACATATACATGTGTATGTATATATATATACATGACTAAAGCTAAAAAAGAAAAGAGGTTATGACTAAAAGAAATGGGAAAAGAAACAAATGGGGGTAAATTTATATGTCACAAAGAAGCTCATGGCGGGAAGGGGGAGAACATCGATACACTGGAAGGGTAAAGAGGTTGGAGATAGGAAATAATCAACTCTTACATACTTTGAAACTGACCCAAAGAGGGAAGAACAATCCAATCCATTGGGGAAGAGAATAGATTTGTGCCCTATAGGGGAGTAGAAGGGTAAAAAACAGAATGGTGGGGAGGGAAGCAGTACAAGGGAGGGAGAGGGTGGGGGGGAAATTTTAAAAAGACTACAGGGGAAAATAAGAAAGGGAATAAGAAGGGAGGGGGTAGGAAGGGAAGTACAAGGGAAACTGATTTAAAGTAAATCACTGGACTAAAAGGTAGAGCTGAAGAAGAAAGGTTAGAATTAGGGAAGGATATCAAAATGCCAGGGAGTCCACAAGTGACAGTCATAATGTTGAACGTGAATGGGATGAACTCACCCATAAAAAGTAGACGAATGGCAGAATGGATTAGAATCCAGAACCCTACCATATGTTGTCTTCAAGAAACACACATGAGACGGGTAGACACCCACAAGGTCAGAATTAAAGGATGGAGTAAGACCTTCTGGGCCTCAACTGACAGAAAGAAGGAAGGAGTGGCAGTCATGATATCTGATAAAGCCAAAGCAAAAATAGACCTGATCAAAAGGGATAGGGAAGGTAATTATATTTTGTTAAAAGGGACGTTAGATAATGAGGAAATATCACTAATCAACATGTATGCACCAAATAATATAGCACCCAAATTTCTAATGGAGAAACTAGGAGAATTGAAGGAAGAAATAGACAGTAAAACCATATTAGTGGGAGACTTAAACCAACCATTATCAAATTTAGATAAATCAAATCAAAAAATAAATAAGAAAGAGGTAAAAGAAGTGAATGAAATCTTAGAAAAATTAGAATTAATAGACATATGGAGAAAAATAAATAGGGATAAAAAGGAATACACCTTCTTCTCAGCACCACACAGCACATTCACAAAGATTGACCTTACATTAGGTCAAAGAAACATAGCACACAAATGCAGAAAAGCAGAAATAATAAATGCAGCCTTTTCAGACCACAAGGCAATAAAAATAATGATCAGTAATGGTACATGGAAAACCAAATCAAAAACGAATTGGAAACTAAACAATATGATACTCCAAAATCATTTAGTTAGAGAAGAAATCATAGAAACAATTAATAATTTCATCGAGGAAAATGACAATGGCGAGACATCCTTTCAAACCTTTTGGGATGCAGCCAAAGCAGTAATCAGAGGTAAATTCATATCCCTGAGTGCATATATTAACAAACTAGGGAGAACAGAGATCAATCAATTGGAAATGCAAATAAAAAAACTCGAAAGCGACCAAATTAAAAACCCCCAGTGAAAACCAAACTAGAAATCCTAAAAATTAAGGGAGAAATTAATAAAATCAAAAGTGATAGAACTAGTGATTTAATAAATAAGAGAAGAAGCTGGTACTTTGAAAAAACAAACAAAATAGACAAAGTACTGGTCAATCTAATTTAAAAAAGGAAGGAAGAAAAGCAAATTAACAGCATCAAAGATGAAAAGGGGGATATCACCTCTGATGAAGAGGAAATTAAGGCAATCATTAAAAATTACTTTGCCCAATTAGATGGCAATAAATACACCAATTTAGGCGATATGGATGAATATATACAAAAATACAAACTGCCTAGACTAACAGAAGAAGAAATAGAATTCTTAAATAATCCCATATCAGAAAATGAAATCCAACAGGCCATCAAAGAACTTCCTAAGAAAAAATCCCCAGGGCCTGATGGATTCACCAGTGAATTCTATCAAACATTCAGAAAACAGCTAATCCAAATACTATACAAACTATTTGACATAATAAACAAATCAGCATTTCTATTTATCTCCAAAACAGCTCAGCAGCAAAAACTAGAAAGAGAAATCCCATTCAAAATCACTTTAGACAAAATAAAATACCTAGGAATCTACCTCCCAAGGCAAACACAGGAACTATATGAACACAACTACAAAACACTCTCCACACAACTAAAACTAGACTTGAGCAATTGGAAAAACATTAACTGCTCATGGATAGGACGAGCCAATATAATAAAAATGACCATCCTACCCAAACTTATTTATCTATTTAGTGCCATACCCATGGAACTCCCCAAAAAATTCTTTACTGATTTAGAAAAAAACATAACAAAGTTCATTTGGAATAACAAAAGATCAAGGATATCCAGGGAAATAATGAAAAAAAAAACACAAATGAGGGGGGCCTTGCAGTCCCAGACCTCAAACTATATTACAAAGCAGCAGTCATCAAAACAATTTGGTACTGGCTAAGAGACAGAAAGGAGGATCAGTGGAATAGACTGGGGGCAAGCGACCTCAGCAAGATAGTATACGATAAACCCAAAGATCCCAGCTTTTGGGACAAAAATGCACTATTTCATAAAAACTGCTGGGAAAATTGGAGGACAGTGTGGGAAAGATTAGGTTTAGATCAACACCTCACACCCTACACCAAGATAAATTCAAAATGGGTGAATGACTTAAACATAAAGAAGGAAACCATAAGTAAATTGGGTAAACACAGAATAGTATACATGTCAGACCTTTGGGGGGGGAAAGACTTTAAAACCAAGCAAGACATAGAAAGAATCACAAAATGTAAAATAAATAATTTCAACTACATCAAATTAAAAAGCTGTTGTACAAACAAAACCAATGTAACTAAAATCAGAAGGAAAACAACAAATTGGGAAAAAATCTTCATAGAAACCTCTGACAAAGGTTTAATTACTCAAATTTATAAAGAGCTAAATCAATTGTACAAAAAACCAAGCCATTCTCCAATTGATATATGGGCAAGGGACATGGATAGGCAGTTTTCAGATAAAGAAATTAAAACTATTAATAAGCACATGAAGAAGTGTTCTAAATCTCTTATAATCAGAGAGATGCAAATCAAAACAACTCTGAGGTATCACCTCACACCTAGCAGATTGGCTAACATGATAGCAAAGGAAAGTAATGAATGCTGGAGGGGATGTGGCCAAGTAGGGACATTAATTCATTGCTGGTGGAGTTGTGAACTGATCCAACCATTCTGGAGGGCAATTTGGAACTATGCCCAAAGGGCGATAAAAGACTGTCTACCCTTTGATCCAGCCATAGCATTGCTGGTTCTGTACCCCAGAGATAATGGAGAAAAAGACTCGTACAAGAATATTCATAGCTGCACTCTTTGTGGTGGCCAAAAATTGGAAAACAAGGGGATGCCCATCAATTGGGGAATGGCTGAGCAAATTGTGGTATATGTTGGTGATGGAATACTATTGTGCAAAAGGGAATAGTAAAGTGGAGGAATTCCATGGAAACTGGAACGACCTCCAGGAGGTGATGCAGAGTGAGAGGAGCAAAACCAGGAGAACATTGTACACAGAGACTGATACACTGTGGTATAATCGAACATAATGGACTTCTCCATTAATGGCGGTGTAATGTCTCTGAACAATCTGCAGGGATCTAGGAGAAAAAACACTATTCATAAGCAGAGGACAAACTGTGGGAGTAGAAGCACCGAGGAGGAGCAACTGCCTGACTACAGTGGTTGAGGGGACATGACAGAGGAGAGACTCTGAATGAACACTCTAGTGCAAATATTAACAACATGGCAATGGGTTCAAATCAAGAACGTGTGTGATACCCAGTGGAATCACGCGTCGGCTACAGGGCTTTGGGGGGAGGAAAAGAAAAAGATCTTTGTTTTTAATGAATAATGCATGAAAATGATCAAATAAAATATTATAAAATTTAAAAATAAAAAAGAAATTATGATATATAATTGTAAAAGAATACTTTAATCAATTAATTTAAGTGCCATAAGAAACAACAAAAAGAAAATTTTCAGAAAAACATAGAAAGACTTATATGAACTGATGCAATGTGAAGTGAAGAAAACCAAGAGGAAAACATTATTTACATTAATAGCAATATTTTACAATGATCAACTGTGAATGACTTAACTACCATCAGCAATGCAAGGATCCAAGACAACTCCAAGGGATTTACAATAAAAAATGTCATCCACTGCCATAAAAGGAACTGATGGAGGCTGAATAAAAATAGAAGTATACCATTTTTTACTTGTGTCCTTCATGAGTTTCTTCTTGTATGCGCAATATGTATCTTGTTTCACAACATGATTAATATGGAAATGTTTATTGCATGGTAGCACATGTATAGCCAATATCACATTGCTGGTCATATCAGGGAGAGGAGAGGGAAAGGAGGAAGACATTTTCAATCACAAATTGTCAAAAAAAAAAAAACCCAAATGTTAAAAATAGTCTCTACATATAATAGGAAAAAAATACAATAAAATATTACTGACGAATGAAAAGGAAAGCTTCTGAAATCAGGAAAAGAGGACTTTAGATACTATATTGCTCTGATGTGATAGCCAGGGAAAGAAAGGCTTTATATTATATTTAAATTTATATTTGCAGGCAGGGGAAAGGGGGGGGGGGATTTTACTTCCAGTAGCCAATTGAAAGGGAAAGAATACTCTGTTTAAAATCAATGCTGCTTGAGGAAAGAAGAGGCTTATCTGTCTTGCCCTTTTTTGTCACTGATGGCTTAAGAGAAGAAAATGTCTCAGAGCCAAGCCAAAAGGGCTGATCTAAATAGCTCTTCAGAAGCCAGGAGGAGAAGCCCTTTTGATCAAAGAGTGCAGCATTGCCTCAGAGTTCAGCCAAGGTAGCATTCTAGGTAAGCAGCCAGCAAAGAGGTTTCTCCTTACAGATAACTTGGGATGCAGACTGCCCTGAGAGTTCAGTTAAGTAATTAACTAGAACACCTTTTTAGGTGTTTGCTATATTCAACAAACCTCCAAAACTGGGTAAGACTCTGGAATACAAATAGGAAAGCCAAACATGCCCCCCCCCCTCTAAGTTCTTCATAGAAAGAGACTGTACATGCAGGAGATATAAGTGACAAGTCAAATGGAAAGGTTCCCTGGTCCATCAGGAGCAGCAGCAAAGCAGATGGTAATACATCTTTAAAGCCACTTATATTACCATTAATATAACCATATCAGCTCCTTATATTGAGCTATTGGACTGTACCAAGCACTTTAGTAACAAGAACTTTCTTTATTAGGTCTTTAGTAGCTGTGGCTACATCGGAACCTACAGTTAAAGGTCATAAGTTGCCCTCCTTGCTAGGTTTCTGTAACATTATGTCTACTTCCCCCACGGACACTGTATGTATTTCCCAAAGACAAAGTGCTTTGAGATCACAAAGTGATATATCCAAATTTAGGGCACAATTATTTCTCAGAATCTTTTTTTGATGACAATAGTCACGTGTGGATCATGAATCTAGAGCTAGAATGGTTTTTAGAACTCATCTGATCCAATTTCATCCTTTTATAAATGAGGAAACTGAGGCTTTATGAATCACAGAGGCGAATAGATGGAGGACTAGGGATTCAGAGCCAGGATATGAGTCCACATTGGGAGTTCTTTTCATTGCACCATATGCTGGCACTCTTCTTCAGGATTACTGCATCCATGCAAAGAGTTGGTTCCAGTATGGCTTAGTGAGAGGGGTAAGAGCAATATATATCACACCTCCCATGAAACAGATACCTCAGGCTGGCTCCGACTCCATTTCTACAAAACAATTTTCCAGGACTTAAGCTTTCTAAAGCATATCCTTGAGTTCAACCAGGGCAGTCTGAAGAATTATGGAGATTTTAATCACAGACAGAGATTACTGATGCCTTTTCAGTCTTGCTCATGTGTTTACTAATTAAAATTGTTGAGCAGGCTGGGCAGGTTTTCCCTGTCCATTTCCTAAGACTGGTCTGGCAGCAATAGAGCCAGGCTCACCCCGTCATAAATAGCAACACCCAAGGACAACTCTCAGAGGTACTTGGGGGTGGGGTGGGAAGAGGGAGGTTAGCTGTATAGTATCTTCCATCAGGCTCCTAATTTATTTAATGTTCTGGGGGGGGGAGAACTAAAGATTATGAAGCGAGTGATGTGTCCATTCCATTTTTCTTACTAACCATGAAATTGATATTTTAAAGGAGAGACATATGAGCCCTCTTTAATTTCATTGCTTCCAACCCCAAGTCTCATCAGAAATCTTTGAACTACTCTGAGGTTAGAAAGAGCACAAAAGAAACTTCAAATGCAAACCCTGCAATTTGAAATTTTTTTAAAGAGCAGTTAATGGATATGATAGAACCAGCTAGCCTCAGCTTGTCTTGGAAGAGATGTCTATAGCTAAATTGAACTGGTGATTATTTATTTAGAATTGGAAGAGAGCATAAGATAAAAGATTCAAAGCCAGATGACAGTTTAAGAGGTCATCTGGTCCAACTCTTCACTTTTCATATGAGGAAACTGAGTCTTGGAGAGAAGTAACCAAGTTAACTCAACCAAGTTTGAAGAGTTTACTAGTAGTATATCCAGAAATCTGACCTAGACTTTTTTGACTCCAAATTCAGAATTCTAGGATCCATGTGAGCATTAAAGACAAGTCAAGACCATGTTATGAACCAAGCATTTGATGTTGCCCTTAAAGCTCCTCCTATTTTCCCTTACCAAATTAATCTGGAATGGAAGATCCAGGAAGAGAGGAAAATAAATGTCATCAATAACAACAATCATATTGTTATTGCTAAAAAACAAGTGGATCACAGATTGAGAACCAGGAAGGGAACTTAGAAAATCTATTTGCTCTATGGGGAATTTCAGGGTCATATTGTTCTTGTTGCTGTTCATCCTTCATTTTCAAAGACCAATGACATCACAAGGATAATGTCTTGACTTGGCTGTGGTTTAGAATAACTGAGGCAGGATTGCAGAAAGTCATCAGCCCTTCTTACTTCTAGAATCAGTGAAATGTAGTGGCAAGTCAAGAGTCAAGATGATTGGCAATGGGTCATGTAGGGTTCAATATTATGCAAAAACTCAGTAGAGAGATAACATTTGAATGCCAGGACTTCAGTTCTTTAGGTTGAATTGAGAAGTTAAGGTATAGAAATAAAATACAGATATAGATATAAAACATGGCTATCCATGACAGTGTATGTGAAGTACCATATTCATTCATTCAACTAATGCTGATTAAGCCCCTATTGTGTGCAATACAGAGAAGTAGATGCTTATTAGGGGTATAGTACATGACATAGTATATGTTGTCCTGTTATGAAATGTCATTTAATAGAAACAGCAATAAAATATTCTATCCCTGATTTCTAGCACATTACAGAACATTCTAGAATCTGGGTAAAGCTAGTGAAGAAACAAGTGGTATCAAAAGAGGAGACTGAGGCTGTCCTTGGGCAAGCTACAGTAGTCTCCTTTTATCTAGACATTCTGATTATAGGAAAAATGCCCTAATACTTTTTAATTGTCTAGGGTCAGAGTTATTGGATATTCCTGAGGTGCCACAACTAGAAAGAGGGTATTGGGTAACAGAACCAGTAATACAAAAATGAAAAACAATATTCTCCAACCCTGAAGAGGCTCCCTTAGCCTGGCTACCTCCATTGTAGTCCCCAGTGAATCCTTCCCTTCTTTTAAGAATATAAGATATAGCTTTTAAGACATTTTTAAGATATAGCTCAGACACCATTTCTATAGAAACACCTGAGCTCAAACCCTCCCTCAGATACTAATTGTATGATCCTGGGCAAGTTGCAAATGTTTAACCATCTGTAATATGGGATATTAAGTCACCTACCTCACAGGGTGGTTGTGAGGATCAAATGAGATAATAAATGGAAATATGTTTTGCAAACCCTGAAGTGTTACATAAATGTAAACTATCATCTTCATCAGTGGCCATGAGTGTCTTTGACATTTGTGGGGGAAATCTTAAAGGAGATCTCTGATCAAGTATTCCCTCCAGGATTAAATTTAGAATCCTATATCTGGCTTTTAAAGTCATTTGCTAACCTGGCCCTCCTTCCTTTCCAGTCTTTTAGTACTTGTCTCTCTTCAAGGCACTCTGCCATCTTGTGACTTTGACCACCTTACTGTTGTTTCTCTCTTAAACAAGGGCATTTTCATTGGCTGCTCCCTATACAATGTCTTTCCTCCCCATCTCTGCTTCTGATTTCCCTTGTTTCCTTCAAATCCTAGCTAGAGTCATACCTTATATGAGCATCTAGGTAGCACAGTGGATCAGGACTGGAGTTAGGAGGATCTGAGTTCAAATATGGCCTCAGACTTTTCCCAGTTGTGTGACCTTGGGCAAGTCACTTAACACCAGTTGTCTATCCCTTCTGCTGTGGAACTAATACTCACTATGGATTCTAAGACATACAGCAAAGGTTTAAAATAAATAAACAAATGAATAAAGTCCAGTTTTCTGTAAGGTAGGATTTTCCTAGTCTTTAATTCTAGTGCCTTCCCTCTGTTGATTATTTCAATTTTTATCTTGTCTCTACCTTGTCTGTACCTCTTAGTTTATCTGTTGTCTTCCCCGTGAGTTCCTTGAGAACAGGCACATTTTCCTTTTGGCCCTTGTATCTCCAGGGCTTAGCACAGTACCTGGCACATAGGATAAACTTAATAGACTGACTTCTGTGGGTCCCTCCCATCTTAGAGACTCTGAGATCTGTCCATCACAGATCTCAATCCTTCCCGTAGCTTTCCTCAGGGCAACCAACCATTTATGCTTCACCGTACCCACCAGCCCATATTGGGGTGCCACTCTCCACTTGCCCCAAGTGTTGACACTTCGGAGTGATTAGATAGGACTGAGCAAAGGGCATGTTTGCAGTCTGTGGGGAAGAGCAAGGCACAAAAATAAATACAACATCTCATTAAAAAGTCCTGAATGTGCAGAACAGATGGTGACCAAATGCTGTGGTTAGATAAGCAGTCACTTCAAAGGGAAATGGCAAGCAGCTCTGTGCCGGAGAGTTAACTGTCTACACTCGGGCTCTGCAGATGATCCCCCATGTTCACCTGAAGGTAGCCTGCATGACGGTTATTGTTGCAGACTCTTGATAATTACCCCCAGGCAACCTCCCTACCAATGACCCTTCTGCAGATGACACCCTCACTTCAAATTGCTCTGGTTTCAGGCCAGTCCTGGGCTCCACCCTAAAGGCTTCCTTTCTCCACACAGACCATTATTGATGACTCTGGGTGAGCACCTACGTCCTCCCCCACTCAAGGGCAGGAGGCTGCACACTAATTGTGGTGTGGTCTGGACCCACCCAGGGCTGAGAACAAAGAGCCAGCTGTACTGTGGGAACAGGGGGTTAGGAAGAGGCTTCCCCAGAGGACCACATATACAGTATTAGTGCTGAAGGCTTGAAGCGGAGGGAGAGGACTAGAGAAAAGGAAGAGCCCCCACTCTGGCTCTGCCACACACACACACCTACAGCTGTCGGTATGACTCACACCTCCAGCAGAGGCCCCTTTTGTTATAAACTACTCAGCAGACTGGAGTTGGCATGTTCAAGGGCTATGTTTGACGCTATCTATAACTATCTGTTGTTATTCAGTTGTTTCACTCATGCCTGACTCTTTGGGGTCTGTTTCAGGGTTTTTTAAAGCAGTTTGCCATTTTCTTCTCCAGCTCATTTTACAGATGAGGAAACTAAGGCAAAAAGAAATAAGTGGCTTGCCCAGAATCACACAGGTAGTAAGTTTCTGAGGCTGGATTTGAACTCAGGTCTTACAGACTGCATGCCTGGCACTAAAGCCACTATTCCAACTAGCTGCCCCATCTATGTCTCTAGAGCAAGGATAAATAAGAATAGGAAACTGCTCCATCTGTCTAGTAGCAGTCACTGACTACAGGGCTATTTGAAGGAAGGTTCTTCTGAGCATTTATTAAGCCATCTATTGTGAGATGTTCTGGGGAAACATCAACAAAAGGCAAAAAAGAACAAGTCCCTGCCCTCAAAGAGCTTAAAATCTATTAGGGAAAAGGGTTCTTTCAAAATTATCTTAGCGGTGTTATTTTCAATCCTAGACTTTTCTCCTGGTTATTCTGCAACCATGATTCCAGAGGCCAACTGACAATGAGGCATATTATCCATCTCCAGAATGGTCATTGATGAACTCAAGGTACAGAATGAGATGTGCCTTTTTACACTTGGCCAACATGCTCATTTCTTTTCTTGACTAACTAAGCATTTAAAAATCCTTATCTTCTCGCTTAGAATCAATATTGTGTATTGGTTCCAAGGCAGACAAGCAATAAGGGCTAGCCAATGGGAGTTAAGGGACTTTCCCAGAGTCACACACAGCTAGAAAGTATCTGAGGTCAGATTTGAACCCAGGGCCTCCCGTGTCTAAGGCTGGCTCTCAATCCATTGAGCCACTTAGCTGCCTTCTAAGCATTTTTATTACAAGGGCTTTGTTTTCCTTTCTTTTCCCCTCTATGAGTTAGGAAGAAGGAGGAAAAATAATTACTTATTAATTCAAAAAAGAAAAGTTCCAATGTGGTGGACAACAAGTAAGTGTAACTAGATACATGCAAGATTCATGCAAAGTAGATGGAAGGTAATCTCAGAAGAGAAGGAACCAGCCTCTGGGGAGGACCAGGACAGATTTCCTGCAGAAAAATGATTTAAGCTAAGATTTGAAGACCACCAGAAATTCCAAGAGTTGGGGTTGAGGAAGCTTTATAAAAAGTCTTCCTTTACTAAAGGGAGTGAGCATAGAATTTTGTCATTGTCTTTATATGAATGAATCAAGCATCTACTAAGTGTCCACACTATAGATATGACCAAAAGCTTACAATCTATATGAATGGGGTCCTTCTTCTGATCATCTACATTTGATGCCCTCCTGAAGCATGAAGGATATCCCTGTGGTACACACATTCATTACAGGCAATATAAACGCTTCATTAGATCTTAGATTCCAAGGCAGATGGGAACTCAGAGGTCAGTTAGTCCAAGATCCTCATTTTATAGATGTAGAAACTCAAAGATGCTAAGTAATTTGCCCAAAGTAGTAAGGGACAGAGACTGAATTTGAGCCCAAGGCTTCTGATTCCAAAGCCCAGGATCTTTATACTTTGTTGTGAACCCTGTCTTCTACTGGGCCATTAAAACCTTTCACAACTAGACTTCTGTCCTTTTGCTCCCTTTCATGCTATATCCCAGGCATTGATCCTCCCTCCTGTCTCCAATAATTAAGAATTTACTTAATTATACAGATACAAATTCTCCCAGGAAAAACGTAAGCTCCATGAGGGCAGGAAATGATTTTTTTCATTTTTTATTTGTATCATTCAACATACCTTACACAATGCATTGCACATGGCTGATACTTTTAATATACTCTTGGTGGATTAGATCTGAATTACCAAATATCACAACTTCAGGTCCTTCTAAGTCAAATGTGCCTCCCTCCCAATCTTATCCTCATCTCCTTTTACTTCATTTTCCCACAAAGAGATAAACAGGGCTCAGACTTATATCAGGCAGATAAATAACTTTAGGAGTTATAACATATAAAATTAAGTCCCCATTGACAAGTCTAACTCTCATTTAACAAACAAAACTGAGGTACAAGGAGTTTGCCCAAGGTCATATGGGTAGCAAGTTTCAAAGGTGAGATTTAAACCCCAGTCTTCTTAATCCAAAGCACTGCTTTTTCTACTGTTCTGCATTACCTTTAAAATAATCATTTCCCCAAATATTGATACATCACAGTAATAGGAAGACCCAGAACCATCCCCCAACTCTGATCTTAACTATTCATGTCTAACCTGTCCCACTCTAGTACCCACCCATTTATTTTTATTCTCACAAGTCAAATTCAAACGGCCTCCCCCAAGAGTCATCCATAAAACACTAATGTTCCCTCAACTAGAATACTGCTTACACATTCAGATACATCCTCACTCTCTCTTGTATTCAGCCTTGGTCTAGATATATAAGAAGACTTTGAAAGAATCTATTATCTATCTAGCTATCCATCTATCCATTCATCTATTGTAAAAAATAGACTCGAATACAGGACTACAATCCCCATTAGCCTTTGTTCCACTTCCCCAGAATGCCTTGTAATCTCACCTGGGCCGAGATCAAGAAGGTATTTAAGCTGATTCAAAGGCTTTTGAGGGCTCTCGGGTCTTGGACTTCCGTTTTGGGGCAGGCCTGGCTTTTTTTCATAATGTAGGTGAGGTTGTGTCTAGGCCACTCTATGGCGTGGACACGTGTTTCTTATCCTGTATTTTCTTTAATCCTTAATCTTCAATAAACCTCTAAAAAAATATAATACTCCTTGCAGAGAGAAACTAATTTCTACCTGCCTCAGATGCCTCAGTCTCCCCAGTCTCCCCTAAATTTTAATCTTTACACTATTTAATAAATAAGTATCTATTTGCTTTATGAATCTATGATTCTATGATATTTGTTTTCAGTTTTATATATAAAGTATACAAATATCTATGGGATTGTCCTTTAAAAGTTTTTAATCTCATTGGGGGAGTCATAGACACATATACTGGAAGACAGTACAATCAATGTAATGTCATGTATGAAGGTAGAAGGAAAGTGTCTTAGAAGTCCAGGAAAGATATGACTAATTGGCAATGGAGGCCAGTAATAAAGGAATATTTCAAAGGAGTTGGCATTTAAGGAGAGCAATGAAGGATTGTTAGAATTTTGATTGGAGAAAATGAGGAAGAAGAAAGTATTCCTGACAGAAGTCAGGACATGCATCAAAATGATTCAGTTGTTTTAGTCATTTCTAACTTTTTGTGACCCTATTTGGGGTTTTCTTGGCAGAGATACTGGAGTGATTTACATTTTCTTCTTCAGGTCATTTTACATATGAGGAAACTGAGGCAAATAGGGTTTAGTAACTTGTCCAGGGTCACCCAGCTACTGTGTCCAACTAACTTTTTTTGTTTTGTTTTGTTTTGTTTTGTTTTCCAACTCATTCTTTTTAACCCCATTTTGGGAGTTTTCTTGGCAAAGATACTGAAGTTGTTTGACATTTCCTCTTCCAGCTCATCTTCCAGATGAAGAAACTGAGGCAAACAAAATTAAGTGGCTTGCCCAGGGACACATAGCTAATAAATGTCTAAAGTTGATTTTGAATTCAAGTCTTCCTGACTCTGTGTCCAAAGATCTACTACCTAGTTGTCTCTAAATCAAGGGCTGTAGGGAGACTGCAGCCAGGAAAACCAATAAAGGATGAGGATCTAATCTGGGAGAGAAGTGGATAAAATGAAAAGAAACACTAGACGTGAAAGGAGAATTAATAGAATTTGGTGACTGATTAGATGTGTAGCATGAGGAAGAGAAATGGTCAAAGATGACTATTAGTTTTAAGCCACCTTAGAAATGGTTTTACAATGGAGAGAACTAGGAAAATTAGGAGAAAGAATAGGTTTAGGGTATGGGAAGAGACGAAAGATTTGTTTTCAAAGTTTAAATATGTTGTAACTTCATGTGTCCATTTGATCCAGTTTCCCCATATAGCAGCCTCATAGTTGGTCATAGATGGGAAGTAATTTCAAAAATAATTAGAAGAAACTGATAATGAAAAGTATGGGATGCCGGTTGGGATATTCAGATCCCTGGAATGAGAGAGTGTGTTGAACATTTTTCATTATATTATCATCTGTAAAATGAAAGATGGACATTCCTTCTGACTCAAAATCTTTGAGGATGAGCTCTCAAAAGAAACAACAAAAGTGTTCGTTAAAAGAATAGAGAGCATTCCCAATAGCTAAGACCTTCCTTTTGAGGAATCAATCAAAAATCACAGGAAAACAAATCTCACCTTAAGATTATGGGCCTTCTCTCCAAGAGCAAACATTTCCAAATAGACACCAAATGGCAAATAAGTCATGGGGCCAAAAGGTCAGGCCAATCTGACTGTCCTTGATTGTTCCATTTCCTCTTCCCTCACTACAAAGGGCAAACAGAATACACACAAAAAAACATCACTTCAAATATGAGAGGAGAGAAATGGACAGATAAATTCTAAGGAAATGAAAATTTGCTATTCTGCAGGTTTCAATACTGCAGGGGATTTTTCAAGACCTTTTTTTTTCCCCTCTTCAGTAACAGTAACACAAGGTCTACATGATCTTTTGTGCATTTCTACAATGTGGAATTGAAAAGTTGCAACCACAAACCAACCTTCAATACTGTTTCTATTTTTTTCTCCACTGTTGCTGTCCTGGAAAAAATTAAATGACCATCAACTTTCTATAGATTCTATCAATTCAGTTCAAAAAGCAATAAAGTTCTACTGTGTGTTAGCCACCGAATACCATTCTTCCTCACACCTGCTTCTTAGAATCATTCATTTCCTTCAAGTCTCATATCAAAAACCATCTTCTATAGGTGAGGCACTCAAATAAACATCTTTCCCCTTGACTTTATTTTTAAGCCCTTACTTTCTATCTTAGAATTAGTAACAAGTATAGATTCCAAGGCAGAAGAGTGGTTAAGAAATAAGCAATTGGGGTTAAGTGACTTGCCCAGGTTCACACAGCCAGGATGTGTCTGAGACCAGATTTGAACCCAGCTCCTCTTGACTCTAGGTCTGGTGCTCTATCCACTATACTATCTAGCTGCCCCTCCTCTAGAATTTCAAGTCAGATTGGCTAACTGGATTTTCCTTTCTGATCGAAATATCTTTTTTGTGATGAAGAGAGCAGTCAGAATGATGAGGTGTATTTCTTCCATGATTGGTCCTGGTAAAAGACCCCAAACTCCCTTTTGGTCTGAAGTTGTCCAGTCTCTCCCAAACAGACCACTCTACTCTCTGTTTGCACAATAATCATTCAATCAATCAATCTACAAATACTTGGTAAATCCACACTGTGTGCCGAGCATTGTACCAAGTACTGGGGACACAGAGGAAAAATTGAACCAAGGCTTCTGACATTAATAATGGCGAATGTGCGCCCTGGACCTTAAGGTCTACAAAAGACTCTGCTCACATCATTTCCTTTAATCCTTTTCTAAAAGGTAAGCACTTATTTTAAACAGCCTTACAGTGATGGCATAACTTACCTATATCATATATTTCAGAAGTGTCAGAGGACAGATAGGAACCGAGGTCTCCCTTCCCCCGATGACCAGAGCTCCTTCTACTATTCTGCAGAATAAATCAGCTCAGGATAGATAGCGTGAGGAACCATCAGAGCATCCTAGCTGGAGAGCTGGGTTGGACCTTAGAGGCAGGGTGGTATCCTGGTCACACACAGAGTCAGGATTCTGACTCAAATCTTGCCTCGGGTGCTTATTAGCTGTGTGACCCGGAACCAATTATTTTATCTTTACCTGCCTCTCGTCTCCTTAGCTCTAAAATGAAGGGGTTGGACACAATGGCAGCTAAGTTCTTTTCCAACTCTAAATCTATGATTCCGTAACCCAGTTGGAGGGTCCCCAAACTTGAGCCTTTGGGTCACTCTGGACTGCCAACTGGTTTTGTATGGTGGACTTAAAATGAAAGAAGAATTTTTAGCTCACAGGCTGTACGCACAAAAACAGGCAGGGGATCAGATCTGGCCACTGGACTGAGGTTAGCCCACTCTAACCCCCTTCAGCACTTAGCCCTGTGGCCAGCTCAGTGTAATAATGATCATTTTGGTTGAGTCATTTTGACAGTTGTGTCCAACTCTTCATTACCCCATTTGGGGTTCTCTTGGCAAAGATGTTGGAATGCTTTGCCATTTCTTTCTCCAGCTAATAATAATAATAGATTGTGTTTATATAGTTCTTACTATATGCCAGGAAGTGAGCTAAGTGCTTTATGTCATTATCTAATCTGATACTCAGAACATCCCTAAGAGGTAGGCGCTATTATTGCTTCCATTTTACAGGCAAGGAAACTGAGGCAGAGGTTAAGTGATTGCCCAGAGACACAGCTAAGAAATATCTGAAGTCACACAGCTGGGAAGTATCTCAACCTTCCTGCCTTCCAGGGGCAGAGTACCTCAGAAATGCTTATTGACTGTACATGGCTTGAAGCTCAGCTAGGTAATATACCTTAACCCACAGGTAGTAAGTGGCAGAGACAGAACTGAGATCCACTTCTGGCTCCAGATAGGATGTTCTTTCCATTATGGTATGTGGGTAGGGGGGGGGATTTGGAAGAAAAAGGACTAGGGAGCAGTGAAGTAAATAGAGAGCCATGACTGAAGATGGGAGATCCTGAGTTCAAATTTGACTTCAGATACTTTCTAGCTGTGTTACTCTGGGCAAATCACATAAATCCTATTGTCCAACCCTTGCAGCTCTTCTGTCTTGGAACACATACTTAGTATGAACTCTAAGACAGAAGGTAAGGATTTTAGAAAGAAAAAAAAAAAAAGAAAAAGGACTAGCTACTCTCTTAACATTTTATTTAGTCAACTTTAAATAACTACAACTTCTCTCTTCCAATTGACTTTGGACAAAGAACTCTTGGCACTGTAGCTAGGTCTCTAGGACTTTAAGGAATAAAAAGTTTGGCAAATGCATTAGTGGAGGGAATTTCCACAACAGGAGTTTCTTATTTCAGGAACTAAAAGGACTGAAGGGGAAAAAAAGAAGAAAAACTTTAAGGAAATCTAATTATCATGTTGACTGAATATTATTAGAAATGCACGATATGCAAATCTAATCTAAGGGAAGCTAGTGGGAGCAGTGGATAGAGTGCCAGGCTTAGTCAGGAAGTTCCTGAGTTCAAATCTGATGTCAGACACAGACTGTATGACCCCAGACAAGTTAGTTAATCCTGTGTGCCTCAGTTTCCACATCTATAAAATGAGCTAGAGAAGGAAATGGCAAATCACTGCAGAATCTTTGCCAAAAAAAAATCCCAATGGTGTCTCAAAGAATCAGATATGACTGAAAAATGACTAAACAACTGGTCATGTTATGTGAGTCTCTCCCTGTTTCTCCCTTTCACCCTCCCCCTCTTCCTCTCTCTGTCTCTTCTCTCAGTCTCTCTGTCTGTCTGTCTCTCTTATACTCTCTCTTTCTACAGAAGTGTTATTATGTACAGGAGCTCAATGTCCAAGGGGGAAGGGGAGGGGGAAGCCAGGAACAACATTTGCTCAATGGCAAAGAGCAAAGATCCTTTGTTTCAGAAGTGGGAGAGAAGAGCTTGTCTTCGTCCATGCCTGAGCTTTGCTATTTGCCATGTACTATATACACAAATGCAACTTTTAGATCAAAATGAGAAGGCCAGTAAACCCACACACTGAAAATGTCAAGGAAAAAATATAAACAAAAGACATATTTAATTTTTTTAGTTTCAGATTTGTCAGAGAATTTCTTATAGATCTCCCCCCTTATAGGTCTCCCAACTCTAGTCCACCCCTTTCCCTGGGTTTACTCCAGGCATTTTCTGGAATTACCTCAAACCAGACAGGAGAGCTGATTGTTAAATTTTCCACATGAGAATTTATACCTTGAAAACCAGCAAATGCTACAAATCAAGGCTTGATTAATTGTTTTATCATTTAAAGTTAGGAAAGTGATGAAGAAAAATGTTAATAATGCAGATTAAATGTAACAGGTTGTCCTGTATTCATTTCCCTACTATACCCTCAGTTAGTTATTAAACATTTACCAATATCTCCCTAGTTTTCCAGTCTCATGCTCTGAACACAACTGAATAACAACAAATATGTCTAAGTCTCTGAGTAGGATTTAATACTACAGGACCAGAGGCAAAAATTAAACAATTTCTGTCCTCCAGATGCTAATTTTCTATTGAACTATTAGCATGCTACAGAAATATCAAAGAGAGACTGGGTCTAGAAAGGCTGTTCTCCAAATATTTATTTGTTTTAAGATTCTCCTAAAAAGTAGAATTTGGGGAGCAGATCCTCTCTCTGCTACTTTTTGTCTTTGTGACCTTGGACAAGTCACAGAATTTCCGTAGGCTTCTATTTCCTAATCTGTAAAAGGTTAGACTATGTCTAAAGTTTAGATTAGGTAACCTGTTACGCTAGACTTTTAAAGTCTCTTTCAGTTCTAAATCGATTCTCCTATGATCATCTAGCTCACTTTTCAGGATTTTTCCTGATGTTAGAGCCAGCTTCCAGTCATCTAAGACTCAGGCTTCCCATTCAATGCAAGACAAAGAATGTATTGTGTGTCTGCTATGGGTGAAAAGCAGGTTTGATGCTCTTTGGAATATTCTCCCTTATCACTGGATCGAGATAGAATTATACGCATCCTGAGCCAGAAAATAGAAAACAGACACAGAGGAAAAGAACTCAGTACAGGAATAATGATAATCCAAGAGGAAGAGAGAAGCCAAAGCTATTTAGCTTCTGTTTCTCTGCCAAAGAGAATAGTCTTTTGACTGGAAAAAAAAAGGAGGAAAATTGTTAAAATCTACCTAGGATATGCAGAAAGAAAATAAGAGCCAATCAATTTGCCCTTGTGAACCTCAGGTTGCCAAGACCAGATGACCTACATTCTAGGTGCCCTTCATCCATACCAGCTGCCTGAGGTCACAGATACATTTTCATTAAAGAATCAGCCTCCCAAAGAATGCTAAAACTGGGTCATGGGGAAGTTTTTACTAAAGAATTGATGCTAAAATTGTATGAAAATGCTTCACTGGGTGATTTGGAACTCACACAGAGAAAGACTCAAGACCTAATAGAAGACATCTAAGATCAGACATAAAAATCGGGGAACGGAAAGGGGAAGAATAACACTAAGGCTTATCCCATGGAATGGATAACCAGGTTTTAGGTTGGATAGACATTAGGTCACAGCAAAAGGAGGAAGTGTTAGAATTCTAACATTGTTATAAATCTTCACATGCTCATGTTTGATGAGTTTTTTCATTCAGTGTGGCACGGTGCAAGAAACCCTTTGATTTGGATTTAGAGGGACTGTGTTCAAATCCTATCTCTGTCATTAAGAAAGGCTCCTGAGCCCTCTATGGGAATTTATCTTGCTTTACCATGCATACTTATTACAAGGATTTGTTGGGTTTTTTTACTTTTTCAATTCAGGCAGGGTAGGGGGAAACCAGGGCTGGAGTAAAGAGAGAAAATAATTTTAATTGAAAAAAATTAAACTAAATAAGAAGATTGGACTTCCAGCTCTAAAACTCCAGTCTTGTGATGATCCTAATTGTTGACTGGGTACCCCTGTATTCTTCCTCACCTTCAAACAAAAAGATCAATGATGCCTGGCCAAGAGAAATTAACAGTATAGTTATAAGACATGGAACTTTCTAGTAATTTCTGGAATGGTATATTGAATATCTACCACAAAGAGCCTATTTTAAACATCTAGAGTCTTCCTCAAAAAAAGTGGTTGGAAGATAAACATGAGAGTCTAAAAAAAATCTATTCAACTTGTGATATATGCATCATATGAAGTGCTAACAGTTGACCTGTGGAAGACCACAGAATTGAAAAGCAAATGACCATATTTTCAAAGATGGTGAGAGAATAGAAACTGAATACTATGGACCAGTCATTGTGATTCCAGGCAAAATTCTATCACTATTAAAGGGATGATTGGGGATCATCTAGAAAAAAGAAGCAAAAATCACAAAATTCCATTGAAGTCAAATCAAAGTTAACTTTATTTATAGAAGAAATAGATAGGTTCCCTTCCCTCTACATCTTGCCACCAAAGTGATTTTTATTTTTGTTTTATTTCTATTTTTGTTGATATATTTTGATTTTATATCACCTTTTTTGCCCATCTTACTTCTCCCCTGACTGTAGAAGAAGGAGTTCCCCTTATGGCAAAGAATAAAAAAGAAAAGGAAAGGAAAGGTCAGCCAAGGCTGACAGTATAAGCAATATTATATGCACAGTGCCCACCTTGCTCCCTCCCCACCTCTGGAGAGAAGGGAGGAAGACATTTTTTTTCAACTTTTCTCCAAGACTGAGCTTCTTAGACATTACAATTACCCAGCAAGGAGCTTCATTTCTGGTTATTATTCTTCCCAGTTACACTATTGTAGCCATTGTACGGACTGTTTTCTTTTCTATTTTGCTAACTTCATTCTGTTTCAGTTCTTAAAGTTCTTCCATTTTTTCTCTGAATTTTTCACTTTCAGAGTTTCTTTGTTGTTGTTGTTTAGTCATTTTCAGGCATGTCTGACTTTTTATAGATCACAACACTGGTGGGTTTTGCCATTTTCTTCTGCAGATCATTTTACAGAGTAGGAAACTGAGGTAAATAGGGTAAAGTGATTTGCCCAGAGTTACACTTTTAGCATCTAAGGTCACATTTGAACTCAGGTCTTCTTGACTCCAGGTCTACCACTTTATGCACCATACCACCTAGATGCCCTTTCAGAGTTTCTTACAGAATAACACTATTCTACATTCAAATATCATGTTTTATCTAATCATTCCCCAATCTAAGGACATTCACCCCCCCCCCCAAAGTACTTCTATTATACATAGAGTCTTACTTTGGGTGATATACCCAGTAGCAGAAACTTTGGGTCAAAGGATATAAATATTTTAGTCACTTCTATAATATAATTCCAAATTGTTTCTCTAAATGGTTGAACTAATTTATAGCTTCCTCAGTAGAATATTAGCATATTGATCATTCCCATATTTTGTCACCGTGGAAAATTTGATGAATCTGAGATAAAGCCTCAATATTCTTTTGATTTTGATTTAATTGATTCTTAATTATTTTGCACCATAGTTGTTTTTCTTTTTGAAAAAAAGGCAACTATCTCTAGTGTAAATTTATTTTTTAATCTTTGGCATTAACCAATCCACATTTAGGGTCATGGGAAGAAATTGAGTTGGTAACAGGGTGAGAGTCACTAGGCTAAAAGGACCTTGGAAAGCTATGAATGAATGAGATCCAGATTAAATATTTGTGCTGTCTCCAAAGGTCTCCATTATCTACATTTGCAAAAATAGATATAAGGGAATATTATGTTAGTCTAATGAATAATTAATCAATCTTTGACCAATGAACTCAATGATGAATTTAAGATAAATATGGTCAGAATGCACATGAAAAAGTTAAACACAGACAAGGCTGTTCCCCCAGAATCACAGTGTGGTACAGTGGAAAGGGTCTTGGATTTAACATTTAAATCTTTATTACTTACCATCTGTGAGCGTGGACAAGTCATATCTGCTATCTCAGTCTCAGTTTTCTCATTTGTAAAATGAGAGACTCAATGAACTTTAATGTTCCTTCTAAAAGCTCAAGATAGAAATGGGAAATTGTCTACATTTTATTTATGACAAAGAGAACAAATAAAAAAAACAAGGAAGGTGATAGAAAGGGTTTCGTTAAGAGAAAAACCAAAAGCTCTAGCACATGTCAAAGAGTCAGAAGAGATTCAACCCTATTATCCAGTATCTTCTATATTTCCAGTATTGTCTCAGTAATGCTAATTAGGCTCTGAGAAATTCTAAAATGCTTTCTGAATTCAAGAAAGATGACAGAAAGATCAACAGAAGCTCTCCTGCTAAGTCTGTTTTATGATAGTCCCTGAAAATGGTTAATCCACATAAATAGGATTTTGGTGAAGAAAGCATAGTACACTGGAAAGAATAATACATTTGGCATCAGAGGACACAGGTTCAAATCCCAGCTCTTTGAAAGCATGTTTCTTGAACAAGGCTGGAATAAATGATTTCTAATTCCCATCTAGTATTCTGAATCTGTGATCCTAAGGAAAAGAAGATCATTCATGAACTATTCTTGGCCTCATCTACCCACCAACATTTTTATACAGGCAAAAAATTAAGCTAAAAAAAAGGGGGGAGCTTTGAAAAATAGAAATCACAAAAGGCCAATAAGCCGAAAGATTTTGTGTGAAGGTAGAAAATGGACATCTTAAACTGCCTACTTTGTCAATTGTGGAGATCTGTAGATATGAGTCCCAGAATGTTTTCGAGGGCCAGTATGGAGATGACCTGCACTAAATTCTTACCCTGATGCTTCATCAGATCTTGAAGGTGACTCTGGCTTTTCAACTAATTAAATAGTTCATAGATATCAACTACCAACAGGTCCCACCAAACTGGAAATCTATCAAGTGCTGGACAGTAATCCAGCTATCCTTAGAGAACCAGTTTTAGCTCAGAAATGTTCAATGGCAGAT
This sequence comes from Monodelphis domestica, assembly GCF_027887165.1. Lineage (NCBI taxonomy): Eukaryota > Metazoa > Chordata > Mammalia > Didelphimorphia > Didelphidae > Monodelphis > Monodelphis domestica. The sequence continues at coordinate 75,990,823 of NC_077231.1, forward strand.
TGACCACAGGCTGATGAGTTTTTTTAGCCACGGTAGCCCTCAAAGACTATCTACTAAGTTACAGAAGGAAAGAAATGTATGTGGAATGGACAGTTTCTATAAACATTAATTTAGAATGAAGTGAATAAAACTAGGAGACCATTTAGAGGATGACCATAACATTAGGAAGGCAATTTTGGAATGCTACAATTCTGACCAATCTAATCAAACCATGAGCCCAGAGGATTGAAGATAAACCAGATTGCCCACCTAATGACAGAAAGGTAAAGAACTTAGAATGTAGAGTGTCATTGTTGCGCAATCATTTTTCAATTTGTCTGATTCTTCATGACTCCAGTTGGAATTTTCTTGGCAATAATACTGAGTTTGTTTGCCACATCCTTCTCCAGCTCATTTTACAGAGTAGGAAACTGAGACAAACAGGGTTAAGTGACTTCCTCAAGGTCACAAAGCTATTGTGTATCTGATGCCAGATTTGAACTCAGGAAGAGAGGTTTTCCTGACCACAAGCCCAGATCTCAACCCCCTCCCCCCCCCCGTGCCAACATATAGTGAGTCATACATTTGGGGGCATTGCCAGTATGGAAATTGTGTGAAATGTCAGGCTATGTATTTCTGTTATGAAAGGTTAATTTTTATTTTTTATTCAATATTCAGTGGGGCTCTCGTGAGAGAGAGATAATAAATGTGTATAAAAATAAATAAAGATGTTTAAAAGCCTTGACTCTATTATTTATTGTCTGTGTGACCTTGGGCAAATTACCTAAGCTATCTGGTTACCTCATTTTCTTCATCTGTAAAATGAATTGGTTGGATTAGATAGTATTTGGATCTTTTGTGGTTTTGAAGCTATAATTCTCTTATTTGGTCTCCTTAAGAAATCTTACATACCAGAATGAAATGGACTATGTAATAACTTGCTTAAAGATATTTTTAAAAGTGTGTTGGTGAAAAGAGTTCCCATAAGTCACTACAATGGAAAAAATAATAAACCTTTGAAGTATAGAATCCACTACCTTGCTGTGGGCTGTCTCCCTGGGAAGAGTCTTTAAAAACTGAGTCACACTCAAGTGCTTCACTTGCAACAATAATGGGCCCCACAAAGCCCAGGGCCAGGGCATCATTCCAATTTGCCACAGCCCAGGGAGGACACAGCAGAGATGATACAATAGATGTGGTGTCTCTCGGTTGACCAGAAGAGTAACAATTGCCTCACTTTCCTCAAACTTCTGAATAAATAGGGAGGTTACTGTAAAATGATGAGCCAAACCCACATGTCACTAATTCTAATACCACATTTAACATAGCTTTCATGTCAGGGGTTCTATAGTTACTATAATTTGACTTTCAGAAGCCCTATTCAGCTATCACAATGTAGTTAAGATGAACTAAGAGGTTACATATCTCCATCCATCTTGAAATTGATGCCAACATATCTAAGAGGCATCACCTTCAGAACCTGGCTCACCCTGTTAATCTAATAACGCCTTAAGTTTATTTCCCCTGATGCCCTAGAGGTTTCCATAGAAGAGGCAGACTGGTTGACCAATGAATGCTGAGAGTAACAGGTCTTTACTGTGTGTGTTTTAAATGGCATAAGATCTTATAGCTAAACCGGAGGCATAGGAAAGGCAACAAAAGAAGAGAAAAAGAGGCAAGGATGCATCCAGGTCACAGTTACCATGGACATATGGATATAAATGTACCCAAAGAGAGGAGATAATACACCTAAGCTTTAGATAGGCAAGGAGAATCGGAGCCTTGGTTTACATAGAAAATTCCAGAAAAGGAGGAAATGTAGGTAGAAACAAAATGAGAAGCAGGTGTGCATTTTAAAAATATATTTTTTATATATTTTTTAAAAAGTATACTTTTAGCAGCTATTTTGTGGTGGTAAAGAATTGGAGACTATAAGGATATCCATGAATTGGGTCATGGCTGAACAAGTTGTGGTATATGACTGTATTGGAATACTAGTGTGCCATAAGAAATGAGGAATGGGATGTGTTCAGAAAAACCTGGAAAGACTTCTATGAACTGATGCAAAGTGAAATGAACAGAACCAGGAGAATAGTAAATACAGGAAGAGAAATATTATACGATCAACTATGAAGGACTACACTATTATCAGTAAAATGAGATCCCAATATAATTCCAAGAGACTCATGATAAAAAATGCCATCTCCAGCCAAAGAAATAACTGTTGGAATCTGATTACAGGCAAAAGTATACCATCTTTCACTCTATATCCTTCATGAGTTTTTTATTGTATGTGTGATATGTGTCTTCTATCATAGCATGGGGAATATGGAAATATTTATTGTGTGAAAGCACCGGTTTAATTTATGTCAGACGATTTACTGCTTCAGAGAGTAGGGAGAGGGAGAGGAAGAGAATCTGAATTGAAAAATGTCAGAAAACAACTGACAACAAATAAAGTTTTTAAAATTGTCAATAAAAAAGTTTTAAAATATATGTTAATAATTGTATTTTAATCTAATTGACTTCTTTTGTAATCCTGTATATTTTGTTGGAGGAAGCAGCTAAGTGGCACAGTGGATAGACTGCTTAGCCAAGAGTCAGAAAGAGCCATCTTCATGAATTTAAAATTGACCTCAAACACATCCCAGCTGTGTGAACTTGGAGATGTCGCTTAACCCTGTTTGCCTTGATTTCTTCACCTGTTAAATGAACTGGAGAAGGAAATGACAAACCACTTCAGTATCTTGCCAAGAAAACCTTAGATGCAGTCAAGAAGAATCTGTCATGACTGGAAAGGACTAAACAAATATTGTGCTTTATGCTTTTAAAAATGATTCTAAGAAACACAGCCTATCACAGGAAAGAATGGAACTCTATTTCCCTTAACAAAGAAGTTTACTTGGGGGTTGGGGATAAGGGAGGTTACCACTTTTACCAACTTACCTTTTTCTCTCTTAGGCTCCTTATAACCATATCAACCTCTTCTCCTTCCCCTACTGACCTGCTGTTTCAGTGGAATTTGTCCAAGATTTCTAAAGATTGTTCTTGGACCTCAAAGCATTATGGATCGGGTCCAAGGGCTGTGGATAATAGCCTTAGCCATTTAAAATATGAGCTTTTAATCCAATCTGGTGTTGCTATTTTATTTAGTGCAAGATAAACTGTAAAGTGCATAGAGTTACCACATGCCGGATTTAGAAAACAAATCAAAAATCCCCCAAATGCGTAATTCCATCAGAGAATTAAATTACTTTGTAAGGTATTAGAGCAATCACTTAATTCTTTGACCAAAGTTTTTCAAAAGCACAAAAACAGAAACCTCAGCATTTCTACTTTGGAAATGAAAGAGCATTATTCAAACAGGACATGACGGAAAGCTCCCTCCACTCACAATATTAAGACTTTCATCCTGTGATTCTCTTTATCCAATCCTTCACCTTCCTGGTTTCCCCAGCCTCTCTGGGGATTCATTCAGCAGCCCCTTATTTACAGAACCTTAGAAATGCAGGAGCCCATGCCTCTAGCCTGGCATTTAAATAGCCACCACACAAATTATCCTGTTGCTTTAAAAGGAGTGTGTGACAGCTTAGCTAACCCAATGTTGCTCACCATGAAAGACTTTCTCCTCTCTAACAATGATCATGAATTCCTTCCCACAAATCAGTGGGGCTTATGGCTTTGTTTGCTACCTGAATGCAGTAGTAACTGAGGATCTCTCTTAAAAAATAGCACCTCCTTCTTTTGCATCTGGGCCACCAATCTATTCTCAAAGTCTATTTTTTTTTAAGTGTGATTTGGTCATTTGTCCTGGGATGGAAATTGGAGTGGGGGTGGGGAGTCATCTTCAAGCAGAGTGTGGAAGATCATTTGGTGGTGGTATTTTGTAGGGGATTCACTAGTTGGCCTCTAGGCTTCCCCCATAACTATCATAGTCTATGATTTGTTGAGTCAGAAATCACTTTGTACTTACTTCTTGTTAAAAGCTCTCTGCTCTGAAAATTTGAGGCAACTAGTTGACTTTAGGGGATAGGGTCCAGGGCCTGAAGTCAGGAAGACTTGAGTTCAAGTCTTCCCTTAGACATTTTCTGTATGATCCTGGAAAAGTCACTTAGCCTCTTTGCCTTAATCCACTAGAAAAGGAAATAGTAAACCACTCCAGTATCTTTACCAAGAAAATCCTTGGACAACCTGGTACATGGGGGTCACAAAATGTCAGACACAGTTGAACTCAAAAATACCAACAACAACTCTCAAAATAGCATAAACTTTTTTTAAACCCTTATCTTCCATCTTAGGATCAATACTGTGTATTGGTTCCAAAGCAGAAGAGCAGTAAGGCTTAGGCAATGGGGGTTAAGTGACTTGCCCAGGGTCACACAGCTAGGAAATATCTGATACCATATTTGAACTCTGGAACTCCAGTCTCTGGGCCTGGCTTTCAATTCACTGAGATACCATAAACTTTTTTTTTAATTTGGAAATTTTATTTAATTAATTAATTTAGAATATTTTCCATAGTTACATGAATCATGTTCTTTCCCTCTCCTCCTCCCACATCTCTTTCATAGCCAATGTGCAATTCCCCTGGGTTTTACATGTGTCATTGATCAAGACCTATTTCCATATTGTTGACATTTGCACTAGGGTGATAGTTTACAGTCTCCATCCACAGTCATATCCCCATCAACCCATGTGATCAAGCAATCATTTTTCTTCTGTGTTTCTACTCCCACAGTTCTTCCTCTGAATGTGGATAGTGTTCTTTCTCATAAATCCATCAGAATTGTCCTGGATAATTGCATTGCTGCTAGTAGGGAAGTCCATTACATTCAATTGTACCACAGTGTATCCATCTCTCTGTACAATGTTCTCCTGGCTCTGCTCCTTTAGCTCTGCATCACTTCCTGGAGGTCTTTCCAGTTCACAAGGAATTCCTCCACGTTATTATTCCTTTGAGCACAATAGTATTCCATCACCAATTTTTCCAGCAGTTTTTGTCAAATAGTGGATTTTTGTCCCCAAAGCTGATATCTTTGGGTTTAACAGACACCATAAACTTTTAAAGAGCAGAGATGCCTTCATTTTCATTTCACTATCTCCATCATCTATAACAGTGACTGACAAAGAGAAGAAACTTAATAAATATTGAATGAACAAATCAACAAAAGAACTAGTTCCATTCTTCCTGGGTAATGCAGTCCAAAGGAAAAGGCAATGGATTTGGAGTCAGTGGTCCAAAGACAAAAGCAATCTCTATTACTTTATTTGATTGACTTTAACCAAACAATTGAATTTCCTTCATTTTGAGTTTATTATCCACAAAATGAACAGGTTGGACTACACAATACCTATGATATTTTCTACCTCTAAATCTATGATCTTATGACTGTGAACAATTCTTTTCACCTCTCTTAGTCTCAGTTTTCCTATATGTAAAATGGTAGGTTGGACCATATGACCTCTATGCCCCTTCCAACTCCAGATGTATGATCTAAGTTTTGCCACTTATTTTCTATGTGACCTTTTGAAGCAATTTTCCACCTCCCTGAGCCTCAGTTTCTTTCTAATGAAAATGAGGTCATTGGACTTGATAGTCCCTCCCTCTAAATCTATGATCCTATAATAAAAGGAGTAGGAACAATTCTAAGAGACATTCACACTCTAAATTTACAGTGCTCTGACTTTGAGTATTTTTAACACAGTCATCTCTTTCCAGATATAGTGGAAAGAGAATTTATTGACCTTTAGGTTCAAAGATATTTACTAATTGTGTAACTGAGCAAATCACAACTTTTTTCAACTTCATCTTTCTCCATGATGGACAGCATTCAGCACCAATGAATTCAAATGGAAGGTTATCCATAGAGGAGTGGAAAGACAGAAGGGTACAATGGATCACAAATGAAAAGACATACAGAGGAAATTGCATAAGAGGTATCAAGAGAAGAGAATAAAAATTTATATAGCTCTTACATGGTGAAATACATAAAGATGGGTTCAAATCCATTCTCAGTCACTTCCTAGCTGTTTAATCCTGAACCAATCACTTAACCCTCTTTGCCTCAGTTTCCTCATCTGTAAAATGAGTAGGAGAAGTAAATAGTAAACCACTTTAGTATATTTGTCAAGAAAACCCTAACTGGAGTCATGAAAGATTCAGACAATTGAAAAACAACTAAACAACAATGTAATATGCTGATTATTTTACAATTATTATCCTGTTTGTTTCCTTAAAACAATCTTGCAAATGTAGGTGCTGTCATTTGTCTCCATTTGACAGTTACTAGTGACTCAGGTTAGATTGGAACTCAAGGTTTCCTAACTGTAGACCCAGCACTCAACCCTCAATACTGCCTGGATGCCTTTCTAGGTACTTCCTAATGAGAAAACTCCCTCTCAATGAAGACTGGGAACTGTGAAACTCAAGAGTTTTCCTTAGTTTCCTGGGACACTAAGAAGTTTAGTCATCTGTCCATGATCTCATAGCTAGTAGGTATTAGAGGTAGGATTGGAACCCAGGTCTTCCTGACACCAAAGATAATTATTTGATAAGTCATATGACCTGCAGGGTAGGCTTAGTGTGCCATTAATTGTCCATCCCTTATACCTTGCCTACCTTGGAATCAATCCCTAGCATCAGTTCTAAAAAGAAAGTATGGGTTAAAAAAAAAAAGATGTCATGAATTAGAACTAGGTAGCAAAGTGGATTGAGCTCCAGGCCTAGAGTTGGGAAGACCTGGGTTCAAATATGACCTCAGGGAGCAGTTAGGTGGTTCAGTGGATTGAGAGCCAGGCACAGAGATAGTAGGTCCTGGGTTCAAATCCAACCTCACATACTTCCTAGCTATGTCACCCCAGGCAAGTTATTTATCCCCAATGAGTGAGAGACAGAGACAGAGATGGGGGTGGAGATAAAGAGAGAGAGAGAAAGAGGAGAGAGAGAGAAAAAAAAGGGAGAGAGAGAGAGGAAAAGAGAGGGAGAGAGGGAGTAGGGAAGGGTCAGAAATCATAGAGAATAGACAATGACCATAGTTTCTCCCCTCAAGGGTCATCATACAATGCAGGTAAGAGGGGAAGGTATATATAGCTGAGAGAAATTGATAATAGAAAACAGATATGCTCCATAGCCAATCAGAAATACATACATGCATATAAAGAGCTTCAGAAGGCCACAACTAAGGAGGATTATTCAGTCTACCTCTTTACCATGCATTTTTATGTAATATTATCATTTTACTTAGTAGAATTATTTAATGCTTCTATGACTCATTCTTTGATCTACTCATTGTTTATATTTATATTATTTAATCTTCATTTATATCTAAATTTTATTTATACTATTATTTTGCATTATTGTCTATAAGAAAAATGTTTACTACTTTGCATTTCTGCATTTCTTTATGAGTTTTTATGCTCTAGTACTTGCTCAATTTTAGTGTAAGAAGAGTCAATGCATAACAATAGTCATATTCCTTAATATTGCCATTCAATGATTCCTAGAGACCTCTCATTTCTAACTTTCTAATAAATTGTTCAGATCTTTAACTTCCATTTTTTGTTCGATTTCTCTAAACCTGAGAGGGAGATGTTGAAGTCCTTGATAATTATCATCTTACTAATTATGCCTTTCTGTAATTCAATTGGCTTTTTATTTTAGTACTTAGATGCTATACTATTTGATAGGCATATATAGTCATAAACACAAAATTAATGCCGCTATTATTTTATTATTTAAAGTGGTGCCTTTTAGTGTAATGTAGTCTTACTACTTATCTCTCAACCCTCTCCATTTTCACAGCTGTTTTTCAAGGTCCCTCTTACATCATCTTCATAATCCATTTGGAATGTATTATGTGATCTTCTATAAGCTTGCAGCCTGACAAGTGGAATTGACGGCAGAGATAATTCTACCAATCTCCACCCTTGCCTTTAGAATATTGATATTCTAAAATAGCATTTAAAGCATTCTCATTACATAAAAATGGAAAAAGACAAATATATAGACAATGGCATGGGTGCTCAGAACTCCAACTGACAAGTCTATGAAAACAATTTGGAGATAAGAAGAGAAGAAGATGAAGAAAACAACAGCCAAAACTAGAAGGAAAAAGAACACCACCCAACCATTTGTTATAAATAATGTTTTATAGTCAATATAATCCCCCCTCCTTTTTTAAAGCCCAAAGGAAATTAAACCACAAAAACCATTTTGATGTAATCAGAGGTTTCAATCTGGTGCTTGGGTTTTCAGATATATCTTGCTTCATATCTTAAAAAAAAAAAAAAGTCACCAACCGTTCCAGGAAATCCAGCCCCACCAGAAAAAGACTTGTTTTCAAGCCTTGAAAAGGATTTTAAAGTTCTTTATGTCCTCTGTTCTGACATGGAGGAAATTGTCAAAAACCCAAATAACATTGTTGTATGTTAGTAATGGGACTTCCTGGTGTTGTGTGAAATTAGAATAAACTTTCGGGATCATGAGTTTGAGGCTGATTTCCACATTATGATCTAATCAATTGCCAAGTCTTGTTCCTTCTCCCTCAACAATATCTAAAGCATCCTGTCCTCTTTTTTCCAACTGACATGGCTACCACCCTAGTACATATTTTCTAACCTGAAATATTATAACATCCTAGGTCTCTTTCCTTCCCATCTCTCCCTTCTCCAGTTCAGCCTATGTGCAGCTACCAAATCAGTGTTCCTAAAGCCCAGGTCTGATTCTGCTCAATAAACTTAGTGGCTTTCCATTACTCCTAAACGAAAATGCGAACTACTCTTTGGGGCAATTAAAATCCTTCTAAAGCTGACTCTAGTTTAACTTTCCAGATTTATGTCACACACCTATACTCTAGTCATATTGCACTTTGGTTATTTTCATCATTCTGCATCCTACCTTAATGTTTTTGTATAGGCTGACCCCAAAATGTGAAATGCTCCCCCTCCTCACCTGCCCCTCTAGAAAAACCTACCTCTCTGTCAAGGTTCAGGTCAGGAGCCAGAGCTAACTTTTTCTATGACCCTCCATTGTTAATGATCAACTCCTAAATCTATTTACCATTTATCTATCTGTCTATCTATGCATCTATCTATCTACCTATCTATCCATCCATCATCTATCCATCTATCTGCTATCTATCCATCCATCTATCTTTCCATCTATCTATCTTTCTATCTGTCTGTCTATCTATCTGTCTATCTATCTATCCATCCATCATCTATCTATCTATCCTATTCATATATCTGTCTGTCTATCTATATATTTATATGAAAAATATTTCTAAGGTGAGGGGTCCCAGTGTTAAAATCCTCTCTTTCTTGGTCAAAATACCAAAATATATAACAAAGAATTTAAATAGGCATCAATAGCAATGGGATACTCTTGTGTCCGGATCTCCTGTGATATGAAGCTATGATCTCATTAGCAGAAGAATCACCCAATGAGAAATGTCTTCTGTCATTGCAGGTCAGGGATTGTTGTGAAGCTTAAGAGTTTGCAAGAATGGCTTGGGCATTAAGAGATTGAGTCACTTTCCTGTGACTTCACTGCTAAGGAGTCAGAGGTTAGACTAGAACACAGTCTTTCTGACTGAGACTGTCTCGCTATTCATTATGCTATACTGCCCAATAGTTGGGATTAAATAAATATGGGTTTTTAATTAATTAAGCAGACAACAGTTTTAAAAAATCATAGGTAATAGGTCATAACTGTGGTTTTTCATCTGAAAAGGTCATCATACAATGAAGGAAAAAGGGAGTATGAATAGAAATTTACAGAAGAAAAATAGAAGATAGAAAGCATAAACAATATAGAACTATATTTATGACAGATCATAGGCTTATCACTATAAGGGACCTTAGAAGCCACCCAGCCCATCCCCATCATTTTGTAGATGAGAAAATTGACAATTTTAAGATTAAGAGATTAAATGATTTCCCCAAAGTCACAAAGGCAAGTAGCAGTGCTAAGATTTGAACTCAGTCCCTGTGGCTCCATATCCATTGTTCTTTTAGCTCTACTAAATGTCAAGACTTTATATAAGATGTTAGTACTCCAAATACTCAGTTACATATAACATTGCAGTCATTGCATTGAGATTGGAGATGCTATAAGAATTTCTTAGGGAAATTCACCCCAAAAAGTGAAATATTGGTCTGATTATCTACAGTAGAAAAACAAAATGGATAAACAAAAACTCCATATGTGGTCCAGGCTATAATATAAAGCTACTAGATAGGAGTATATTAGTGTGTTGTGTGTATATGTTTAGTCATGTATGCATATGTGTATGTATTATCCAGACTATTATATAAAGCTATTAAATAGGCTTGTATTACTGTGTATATGTGTGTGTCTACATACACACTTATAGGCATACATACATGTGTATTATATATACATGTATATATATAATATCTATGTGTGCATATATAGATGACAGAGAAGGGGGAGATAGACCGAGAGAAATAGAGAGGGAAGGACAGAGGGAGGATGAGGGAGAGACAGAAAGACAGACTCAGATGAACAACGAGCTCTGCCCAAGAGACTGAGTTCAAGGACTTTTGGGAAATTGTGCATGGCTTTCAGACCCCCAGATGGCGAGTCATGTTGGTTCTGTAGAAAGAGTGCTAGATTTGGAGTTAAAGGATCTAGGTTTTTCCTGGCTTTTTAATTTACAACTTGTGTGTAAAGACAAATAATTTCCAGGCTTAGCCACTGATTGCATGTATGGAAGGAGCAAGGCAAAGGTGTTGAGAATGATACCGAGGCTATAAAGCTGGTGGTCCCCTCTTTGTCTTAGGGAAACTAAGAAGAGGGAAGGTTTTGGGGGCAATATAATGAGTGCTATTTGGGATATGTTGAATTTGAGGTGTCTGTGGGACATCCAGCTCCAGATATCTAATAGACTTGGTGATGTGGGACTGAAGCTGAGGTACAAAACCAGAATGCGATAAAGAGATCTGGGAATCATCTGCATAAAGACTGCAGTTGAGTGCTGGGTAGTTGATAAAAGCACAAAGTGAGAGAATACAGAGGGAGAAGAAATGAGGGCACAGGACAGAGACTCAAGGAACATCCTCAGTTAGTAGGTATGGGCTCGGATTCGGGTTATGGATGAGGATTCAAAGAAAAGAAGCTGATATGTAATCAAAACAAATCAAAACATCAAACAGTTTGTAAACACCTCCTATCCTATCGGCCCGTTACTATGCTAAGAGTTAGAGATATAAAGAAAAGGTGGGTTGGTTGGTTTTCCTTCATACTCAAAGAGGACCAGAATGACATCACTATATTGGGGTCCATGTACAGTATGTCCAATTGTGGCTAGTCAGACCAATGATTTTGGAAGACCCTATCATATATCAAGCACAAATAGCCCATATGAACATTTAGAATAAGGAAATATACAATATCAAAGGGGAACTGATAGATAGCAGAGTCCCTAAAAACCTAGGCAGGAGTGGTAGAGGATGAGAAGACAGTCAGATGTATTAAATGTTACAGAGGAATTAAAAAGAATGAAGATAAAGAAGAGCCCATTACATCTACTAGTTACAAGACCTTTGGCACCCTTAGGAAAAGTAGTTTCAGTTGAGTGAAAGGTAGGAAGCCAGTTTTCAGTGGGTTTAGAAGGAAATGAAAGGAGATGAAGTGGAAGTAAAGATTATATAATATATGGCTTTCTTTTCTCATCTGAGAAAAGTGACGAAAGATGCACAAAAATATCTGGTGGGCATGGTAGGATCTAATGAGAACTGTTTAAATATGGGGGTACTTTTTCATGTTTTTAGGCAGCAGGACAGGAGACAGAAGATAGGGAAGGAATATTGGACAGTGAGAATGCTCTTAGGGATAATATGCTTGAGAAAATGGAAGGAAATAGGAAGAAGAATACATGTAGAAGGACTGACCTTGGCAAGCAAGAAGGTCATCTAATTATCAGTGGGCAGAATAAAGGAGCATCTAGTGTGAGATGATATCAGAAAGAAAGGGATGGGAGAAGAGAAAGATCTAAATCAGGGGACTTAATTTTTTTTTTCAATGAAGGGTAAGGGGAGGTCTTTACCAATAATGGTCAACATGGGAAGCTTGAGGAGAAATGGAAAGGTTTGGAACAGCTGCCAGGTGAATGGGATAAAGAATCAGGTAAAAGGAGTAGAATTTTACCATGCCCAGTTAATAATAATCTGCATAAATATATCCTGGACTATTCAAAATGTTTTGCAATTACCTCCAGTTGCATTTAGTAGCACATGAGTAGAATAGAAGGAGGTAGATGGTGGGAGTAATCCAGGGTGGGAGTTTAGCAAAGTGTCATTAACAACAGAACATATGATTCAATAGCAGAGGATTTTGCAGGGGTCAAGATTGGGAAAAAAGAATGTAGCCAAAGTACAAATGATGATCTGTAATGATTGTGAAGGACAAAGAAATTAGAAGAAGTGGCGAAGACAAAAAGTAGGTTTAGGATGTGTAGGCCATAAGAAGAGCTGGAATGTTTAAAAGATTATGATCAGAATAAAGAAATCCAGAGTTCATAAAGAAATTCATAGTTTATGGGTGGTGATAAGATCAAAAGTATGATAATTCCTACTCTATTGCAAATATTAATAATGTGGAAATGATACATGTAAAACACAATGGAATTGCTTGTTGGATACAGAGGGGGAGGGAGGAAGTGAGGGAAAGAACATGAATCATGTAACCATGGGGAAATACTCTAAATTAATTAATTAAACAAATACGTTTTTTTTTAAAGTATAATAAAAGTATCCCTGTGTGTAGCTGAGGTAGAATGAAGGATTAGTTCATAAAAATTAAGTAAATTCCGGAACTAAGAAGTTAGGGCATTTAGTGGACTATCAGCATTTGTGTTGATGTATCCTAAAATGGGAGAGGCAGATGGAGTGGAGAGAAAGATTGAGAAGAAGATACTGAACTCAATGAGAAAAAAGAGAATATTATAGGGGTGACATTACCAGAAAGGGGATAGATAGATGGAAGGATGGATGGATAGATGGATAGATAGATGGATAGATAGATAGATAGATAGATAGATAGATAGATAGATAGATAGATAGATAGATGGATGGATGGATGGATGGATGGATGGATGGATGGATGGATGGATGGTGGATGGATGGATGGATGGATGGATGGATAGATGGATGAGAAAGAGAGAGAGAGATTGAGAGAAAAAAGAGAAATAAAAATAGGAGATGGGCACCAGTCATGTAGAAAATACGAGCCACATCAGATAGGCAACCAGAACAGGAATTATTACTACTGTGAGTTAGAACAATGTAGCAGAGAAAAGAGTATAAACATTTGGATTTAGATGTGGATTCAGATCTTGACCTTGCCATTTAACTATGTGCCTCAGGACCTAGAGTTAAAGGTCTTACATTTAGTTAAAGGTCTGAGTTTGGGAAAGTCATTTCATCTGTTGAAGCCTCAGTATTATCATCTATAAAATAGGAGGACTGGACCATCTGAACTTTGAATTTCTTTCCATCTCTGACTACATCTAGGAACCTATGAAACCAAAGAGCCATCAGAACAACACATCCTTTTTTATGGCTTTGAGTCCACAGCAGGTCACATCATGCCACTCACTACATCATGGTTAATCTATAACCAGTCTGTTAGCCTTGGTCATTGGTCTCATTGTGTACCATGAGTCAGTTACTCATCTGGCTCCTCCATAGAGCTTGGCCATAGAGTTAAATAAGAGAAGAAGCCTCTTTGGGTAAATATCCTTCCTCCTTTTCAGGCTTACTTCTGGGTATTATCTACAGCAAAAGACTCCAGCTGGAACGTTGTAAGTGAAGTTCTCTGAGCATACTTTTAAGATGGAGGAGGGGCCTAAGATGTAAACAATTGGCTGTCATCTTCCCTGCTCAACAATAAAACATTTTCATTTTGTCTGCCATATTTATATGAATCATCACCAGTTTAAAAATTCAGAGCATCACAAAAGTCATGCCTAAGTGTTAAATTATAAAAGCTTTAAGACTTTGGGGACATAAAGTGTTAAGAATGGTTACCTAGCTAGATTAAAAATAAACTAAAAGTTATATTGCATATGGAGAGCATGACTCAAAATAGAACATCTCTTTCTTAGAGGGGATTTCTATATGACTTGCATATCCCATCTGATCAACTCATACCACCCAAAACTGTACTAGGAAGCAAAACTTTCATCTGTCTTGGTTAACTCATAGCATGTGTACAAATACTGTTTTCCAACTGTGTAGGGAAGTCCCATATGCATCCTCATATTCTAAATTTTGCATACATTTGAAGTTTCAGAAATAATGTAAAACCCTATATATTTATTTATTTCTAAGAAATTTTCTATCTATTGTTATGAAAGGAAGGAAATAAGCATTTCTTAAGAGCCTACTATGTGCCAGGCACTGTACAAAGTACTCTAACAAATATTATCTTATTTGATCATGTACAAAAGCAGCCCAATCCTTCATTCCCTCCTATATACACACAATGATAGGCATGATCTTAAAAAAACAGAAAAGCTTTCATTTTGTCAGCCAACTATTGCCCATTAATTTCTTAGAGGCAGAATGACAGTTGATAGAGCTCTATACTTGGGAGTCAGGAAGACCTGGGTTCAAATCCCTTCTCCAGATATTATTCACTAACTGTTGTAAGCCTGGATGAATCACTTAACCTCTATTTGCCTCAGTTTCCTCAACTGTAAAATTGAGATAATGAAAACAATGGAATTGAATGAGATAATATTTGTAAAAAGTGCTTGGAAGAGTACCTGCTATATAAGAGCTCATTCCCTTTCCCTGCCCTATGCCATCTTAGCCAAGTCACCTAAAATTTGGGTCTTAGTTCCTCATCTATAAAATGAGTATATTGGTTTGGATGACCCATTACAACTCTAAATTTATGAAGATAGAAAACCCATGAGGACAGAAAATATAGAAGTTCTTCCTCTATCTCAGGAGTCCTTAATTCATTTTGTATCTTTGATCTCTTTAACAATCTGATAGAGCCAGAAAAAAAGCATAAAACAAAATACATTACAGTATTACAAAGGAAGCCAATTATATTAAAATACAGTTATCAAAATACCTTTTTTTTAAAGAAGATGGACACTACGTTAAGAACCCCAATCTACAAACATCTGTCCATTGGAATAAGACGTGTTGTCAAGATTTTTTTTCCATTGGTAGAGAAGTGGCAAAATTGCCTGGGCTACCAAAGGCAGGCATCTTTTCTGGATCATTTTGCTTTGTTACAAGTGATGGTTCAGGGGGTGATTACTATACAAGAAGGTGACAGCAGGGGAAAGAACAAAAGATGTAAACAAGATTTGGGGGAATAAGAAATTTTAAACTAAAAGTAAACAATGTTTTTTGAAAGTCTGGGTATTCCACTGGACCCATCCTTTACCACTGTAGGATTTCTCCTCATCCCCACCCCCTAGGGTGTTATTAAATTAAGATCAAAGTCACTGTGAGATTTTTTTCCCCAGGATTATACCTTGGTAAAGGGAGAACAGGGAAGCCTGATGCCTTGAGCCTGTGGCCCAGGCATCAGAAGTATGTAAATATACTTGAATAATTCAAGACTAGCCATCCATGTTCCCCAAAGCCCTGAGCATTTCATGGTCTCTCAGATTTACCCAGAGTGGTCTTGGGAAGGTCTGTTTTATAGAATCAGCAGGAACCAAGTGAATTATCTGCAAAATGATGCTGAAACCTGATCTTGGAGCCAGCCTATCGGCCCAGGAACCTAACTATGGACTACGGTGCTTCCATAGTGCCATTATTTGGGGTTTTTATGTTCCCATAGGAGAAAGAGGAGAATGGAGGGAGTGGAGGGAAAGAAGGGAAAAAAAATGTTTTTTAAGCTCTTCCCCATTAGTGCTCAAACAGTGCCCTCTTCTGGTTATCTCAGGAATGATGGCATTTGTCATCCCTACTCAATTCCACTAACACCTTGAAAGAAGAAAGAAGCAAAAAACAAAAACAAAAAAACCACTTAGTAAGGAAAAAAGGAAGAAGGTGAACAGTCTGTGCATTTAGCCTATCTAGCCTGTCTCTATAGATGCAGAATCTTCCATTGAAAAAGAGATAGCTTGAAAAATAAGATTAAAATTCTAGATGGATTGATACTGATCCTGGTATATAGTAGAAAGGATTTATTGGGAATCAGGGGACTGCATTCTTAGTCTTGGCTCAGTCACTAATTAACTCCGTGACCTTGGACAAGTCACATTCTCCTCTAAGTTTCATTTTCTCAACTGTCTAAAGATGAGGGCTAAATGAGAGGATGCCCAAGTTCTTTTTACATTATTATCTGTGATACCAGAAATGTAGTAAAATAAATAAATAGATAAATAAAATTTAAATGAATAAATAATAACAAAGCAGCATGTGGGAGGAAGTAAAGAATGATGTATTTGGAATCAGAGGATCTAGATTCAAATTCCAGCTATGTTTGCTCTCAAGACCTTAGTTCCTGTTTCTGTAAAATGAAAGGCTTGAACTAGATGCCTTCTAAAGGTCTTTTCAGCTCTGAATCCTTCCATTCAAATTTAGCCTTGCATGGCTCTGGACAAGTCAATGGCTTGTTGTCTTCCATATCAAATGACAGTGTTGGACAAAAAGACTTCTGGGGTCCCATCCACCTCTCTGAGCTAAAAAGGGCACTTACTCCCTAACCCAGAACAATCTTATGAGTTAGGTATTCTGGGTAGGAGTATTCTCACTTTACAAATGAGCAAACTGAGCCTCTGAGAGTTTTTGTTTTACTTGCCTGAGGACACATGAATGCTATTTACATTCTAGAAAAAGATCATTATAGAACGAGAGCTAGAAAACCCAGGTTCAAATTCTGACTTTGTCCTTTATAATCTGGGCATCCTTGGAGAAGTCATATTATCTTTCTGGTCCTGTTTCCTCATCCAGAAAATGAAGGGAGTTGTTTTAGATAATATCTAAAATCCATCCCTTCCGACTCTAAAATTCAATGCTCACACAGTTAGTAATGGCAAAAGGTTTTCAATCTAAGTCATAGGATCATTGATTTCAAGCTGGAAGGGACTTTAGAGGTCATCTAATTCAACCTCTTTCTTTTATAGTTGAGGAAACTGAAGTCCAGGGAACTTAAATTATATGTTTATTCTTATGCAGGTAATATGTAAGACAAATTTTGAAACAAGGTCCTCTGACCTGGACCCTAGATATCTAGATGGCACAGTGCATTAGGTCTGAAGTCAGGAATATCAGGGATCAAACCTGGCCTCAGACATTTACCATATCTTTGACTCTGGAGAAATCACTTAACTTCACTCTACCTCCATTTTCCTAACTCTAAAATGGGATGAATAATAGCATCTACCTCCCAGGTTGCTGCGAGGATAAAATGAGGTGCTATTTGTAAAGTGCTATGTAAATTTTAAAGTTCTGTATAAATACTGATTCCTATCATTATTATTATTAGTCATATTCTTCTCTCTGACTCCAAAGCTAATACTCCTATTATACTGAAGTAATTTTTTTCCAATCGGGAAATTCTCCTTGGGTGTTAAAAATACAACTCTAGGGATATCTGTGACACTGGAATATCTATAACTTTGTCCTTCACAGTCAATATCTCTCCTGCCAAATTCTAATTTTCTTTAAAACCTCCTTGTTGCCATTGACCATTATTTCAGCTACCCAAATAGTAGTCTTGACTGCTCATTCTCATCTCATGTTTCCAGATTACCAACTCTTGTCACCATCCTAGTTCAAATTCTCATTGCCTCTTGCCTGTACTATTCCAACATATTCTAAATTGTTTTCCTTGTTTCATTTATCTCCCTAGAATGATCCATTCTCCATAGCTTTCAAAGTGATATTCCTAAGGCAAAGGTCTTACCAGGTCACTTCAGTTCCAGTAGGAGATGGCACCTACTCCATAGATTCAGTTAGCATCTGTATGCTGCTGCTGCCTAAATCGAGTTATTCAGCTCTGACCTCTCAGCTAATTTCCAGGATCATATCTCCAGATGCCTATTAGAAATCTCAAACTGGATGTTTGAACATTTGACTATGTTTACAGAGGTAGGAAGTATCAAAAGGGTCATTTGAACCTAGATCTCCAGTCTATCAATAGACATCTTAAACTCAACAAGACCAAAACTGAATTCTGTATGTCCCCACCACCACCACCACCTTTTCCAAATTTCCCTGTAACTATTGAGGATACCATCATCTTCCCATTCATTCAGGCTCAACTCTTCCCTCTCTCTTATCTCCTGTACCCAACCAGTTATCAAGTTCTATCATTTCTTCCCTCATAACATCAAATATAAAATCCCCTGTTTGTCATTGGAAGCCCTTCATAACCTTCCTCCTTTTCCGGTCTTCTTGTAGCTTATGACCCCCCTCTCCACATACTCTATAAACCTGGACCTCCTTGCTGTTCCTCCATCAAGATACTCCATCTCTCAACTCTGGACCATAGCTGGGATGATCTCCATCTCCTGGATTCCCTAGCTTTCTTGAAATCCCAGCTTAAATGCCACCTTCTACAGGAAGTTTTTCCCAATTCCCCTTCATTCTAGCACCCTCCCCTTGTTAACTATTCCCAATTTAGTTTGTTGGCACATAGTTATCTACCTATTGATTGCTCCCTTATTAGACTGTGAGCTCCTTGAGATTAAGGTCTATTCTTTGCATTTCTTTGTATCCTCAGGAGTTAGCACAATGCCTGGTCCATAGTAGGTGCCTGACAAACTTCTAATGATTAACTTGCTGATTCAGGAAATGCCAGTGGCCTCTTATTTCTTGCAGGAGGCCCTTCTGTTGGGCATTTTAAGTCCTTCGCAACCTGCTCCAGCCTCCCTTTCCAGTCTTACCATGGACCAAACTTCTTTATGCATTTTATGGTACAGATGTTTCTCACACGTGTGTAATATTCTATTTCTAAACTCCCTTTTGCATGCCCTTGCACAGGCTGATAACCTATACCTGGTATGCATCCCCTCCTCATCTCTGCCTCATAGATTTCTTAGCTTCCTTTGAAACTCAACTGAAGCACATTCTACTGAGTTCTTTCCTGATTTCCCCAGCTGCTTGCCCCACCTCCATTGTCTTGTGTTTATTTTTGGCATGCTTTTTTGCTTATTACTCCTGTCCAATTCTCCAGAATCCCATTTGGGGTCTTCTTGGCAAAGATACTGGAGTGCTTTGCCGTTTTCTTCTCCAGCTCATTTGAACGGTGAGGAAACCGGGGCAAAACAGGGTTAAGTGACTCATCCAGGGTCACACAGCTAGTATCTGAGGCTACATTTGAACTTGAGACTTCCTGATTCCAGACACAGGACCCTATGCATTATGCATGTTGTTTCCCCCAGTGGAATATCAGCTCGGTGAGAACAGGAACTGTCTCATTGTTGTCTGTATATCTTGAAAACACATTAGGCACTTAATACATCTTTGTTTATTGATTCATTGACTGATTAATCTAGGTTCAAATCACACTTTTGATACTTCTTACCTCTGTGAACATGGACAAATTTCAAAAGCTCTCTATAATTTCCTTATATGTAAAATAAAGATGTTAATTTATCTCCCACCAGGATTGTTCTGAGAATAAAATGAGATCATATGCATATGTAAACTTTAATAAATTCAACAGGGCTATATAAATGTCAGTGAATATGATGGAAAAAATAAGTTAAATCCTGAAAAGTTTCAGATCCTAGAGAAGCCGGGTCAGAAATAAGACACTAACACAACATCTCTTTGTCCTCTGTTCATTCAAGGACTCTGTCCCCTAAGAAGAAAGCAAACTCCTTTGTTTGGCATTGAAGACCTTTAGCAATCTGTCTCCTGACTCGACCTTTCCAGGATGCTTATGCTTCACTTTCCTTTACTCACTCTATGTTTCAGCCAAACTGGCTGACTTGCTTTGCTCTGCATGTAACATTTGAGTGCTTATCAATGTGCCTTACTACCAGCTGTCCTCCATGTTTGGAGTACAATTTCTCCATATTCCTGCTCCATGGGATCTCTAGTCCTTCACAGTTCAGCTCTTCCTCCTACACAAGGGCTCCTTCCATAGAGTTGTCTTCTACACCCAAAATTAAGGGAGGGGAGGGAGGGAGGGAGGAGGAGAAAAAAAAGAGAGACAGACAGAGACAAACACAGAGAGAGACAGAGAGAAAGAGGGAGACAGACATAATGAAAGAGAAATAGAGTAGGAGGGAGGGAGAGAAGGAAGGAAGGAAGGAAGGAAGGAAGGAAGGAAGGAAGGAAGGAAGGAAGGAAGGAAGGAAGGAAGGAAGGAAGGAAGGAAGGAAGGAAGGAAGGAAGGAAGGAAGGAAGGAAGGAAGGAAGGAAGGAAGGAAGGAAGGAAGGAAGGAAGGAAGGAAGGAAGGAAGGAAGGAAGGAAGGGAGGAAGGGAGGGAGGGACAGAGGGAGGGATGGAGGGAGGAAAGAGGAGTGGAGAAGAGAAGAAGAAAGGAAAGGAGAGGACAGAACAAGATGGGAGAAAGATAATTACTTATTTATGTCATATTGTTTCCCTGCTGATGATTTTTAACTATGGAAACTCAAACTATTTCATTTTTCATAGTATGTAGTAGGAATCAAATAACTGCTTATTGAATGAATGAATTCTCATTGAAAGAAATAGGAAAATCTATTACTTCCTAAAGGAACCTTCCTGAAAGGCATGATAAACAATTATTATTTTAGAATGTCCCATGCAAATGTCTTTTTTTCCTAAGATTAAAGGTTCCATTAGGGAAAAAAAACCCCATTCATCAATAAAAACAACATGTGCTTAGAGCAGTCAAAAGAATGCTACAATTGGAATAAAAGAAACTGGATTGCAATCCCAGTTGCTCTATTTAATAATTTTGTGACTTTGAGGGAGTCATTGAACTTCTATGGGCTTCAGTTTCTGAGTTGTAATAGATTATCTATAATATCTCATCATCTCTAGATCTATGATCTTATTTACATTTAAATAGAAAAAATGCCATAAATAAACAACATTTTTAGTCATTCTTATTAAATTTCCATCATGATTCTTTGTCCAGTACTTCTTATTTAGTTTTCCTTAGATTATCATGGTTTGTGTATAATCCTCTTTGGGTTTTATGTTTTGGGGTTGATGTTAGCTGCTTTTTTTTCTTCTATTATTTAATAAAAACTCTTTCATATTTCTTTCTATAAGAGTATGGCACTTCCAGGCTGACAATTTTGCTGTTGGAAGAGGGCAAAGAAAAAGACAAAAATAAGATTCATATATGAAAAGCACCCAAAACAAACAATGCATTTACTCAATCAAAAATGTCCTCAATGCCTTGTTTTCTGGCTGCATATTTGCATATTGACCTGTAGGAGAACACGGTAGCTAATCAGAACTTTGAACTACAGAACTGTTTTATGATTCCTGGACAAATATACATTGCCCAGTTATGCTTTAGCCAGCAGAAGTAGAGCTTTGGTAACACTCTGATAAATTCCTATAAGCTAGAGTGCGCTATCTCAATGAGCGGATCTAGTTTGGAGTAAGAAAAGATTTCATAGGGTCAATGAGGTAGCAAAGTAGAAAGAGCACCAGGTCTGGAGATAGGAGGTCCTAGGTTTAAATCTGGTTTCAGGCTCTTCCTGGCTATGTGATCCTGAGCAAGTCATTTAATCCCAAATGACTAGCCCTTGCTGTTCTTCCATCTTAGAACTGATGCTAAGACAGAAGGTAAGAGTTTAAAAAAGAGGGAGAGGCTAAACCTTTTTTGTATTGCTCTCTATTAACTGACTTGGTTGGTGAAAGAGAGGATCCATTCTACCACCTAGTACCTAGAACATGGACAACCAGGTGGTTCAGTGGTTAAAATGTTGCACCTAAAATCAGAAAGACCTAAGTACAAACCCAGCCTCAGACCCTTACTAGATGCGAGACTGGGCAAGTCACATAACCCTGTTTGCCTCAGTATCCTCATCTGTAAAGTGGGCTAGAGAAGGAAATGGCAAACCACTCCAGTCAAGAAAACCCCAGATGAGGTCATGAAGAGTCAGACACAATGGAAACAACTGAACAACAATTATACTTAGGAAGTAGAAATCCCTCCATGCCCAGTCAAGGAAATGGTATTTGAGAATTTCCTATAAATCTGAGGCTAAAGGACTCTGCCAATTCTGAAACAGCAAAACACTTCAACAAAGAGGGTCATCCCAGCAGACAATTGGCCTGGCCAATAAGAGCAGCAATCCAGCCAAACAGAACAGTCAAGCTCAGTCATGGAGCCTTTTTTTTTTTTTGATAGAAAACACTCTAGTCCACCCTGAAGCTTAATTCCGATGTTGAACTTCCCAGCTTAGCAGTGAATGCACCAATCAAAAGAAAGAGAAAGGACTGTGAAGTGCACAGTTACAGAATTATGAGTTGATCTGGCCACAGGTTCCCTACACATTTTGCACAATTCCATGGGACTTTTGGAACTACATGGAGAACTTGTGCCACTTTCCAACACAGAAAATGTACACTGGTGGGAGCATAAACTCCAGGTTTATGGTTAGGATGTTGTATAATTGTGTTTTTTCTCTGCCTTTTTTTTTTAAATCCTTACCTTCCATATTAGAATCAATGCTGTGTATTGGTTCCAAGGCAGAAGAGTGGTATGGGTTAGGCAATGGGGGTTAAGTGACTTGCCCAGGGTCACACAGCTGGGAAGTATCTGAGGCTAGATTTGAACCTAGGACCTCCCATCTCTAGGCCTGGCTCTCAATCCACTGAGCTACCCAGCTGCCCTTTTCTCTGCCTTTTGAATGAAAGCTGTTTGTTGCTCAGTCATTTTTCAGTTGTGTCCAACTCTTCATGACCCTAGGGTTTTCTCAGTAAAGATATGGAATATTTTGCCATTTCCTTCTCCCACTTATTTTACAGTTGAGGAATCCGAGGGAAAGAGGGTTACATGACTTGACCAAAGTCATATAGCTAGTGTCTGAGGCCAGATTTGAATTCAAGTCTTCCTGACTCCAAGTTCTGCATTCTCTGTACTGTGCTATACAGCTGTTAACTTAGTATAAATACTGTTAAAAGTTTGAGTTGTGAAAGTAGAGAAACAATTATATAGATATAGATATATAGATAAGTATGTTATCTTCTGTCTAAGAATAGATTCCAAGTATCAGTTCCAAGGCAGAAGAATGATAAGGGCTAGGCAATTGAGATTAAGTAGTTTGCTCAAGGTCATATAGCTAGGAAGTGTCTGAGGCCAAATTTGAACTCAGAACCACGCATCTCCAAGCCTAGCTTTCTATCCACCAAGCCACCCAGCTGTCCCTATACTAATATATTTTTGATGGAGCTGTGAACTGGTATAATTACTTTCAAAAAAACTGAATTATGCAAATAAAATTATTAAAATACCCTTTCAACCAAAGACTCCATTTCTAGGCTTAAACTTTACCACAAGAAGCCATCTATAAAAAGAAAGTTCCCATATAACTCCAAAATATTTACATCAGCACTTTTTGTGACAGCTAAAAATTGGAAATAAACTAGGTGCCCATAGATTAGGGAAGGGCTAAACAAATTGTGGTATATGAATATAATGGAATACAACTTGCTGTAAGAAATGATGTGTTTGAAGAATACAGAGAAGCATGGAAATATTTATATGAATCGATGCAGAGGGAAGCAAGTAGAGCCAAGAAAACAATATACACACTGACTACAATAATGTAAATGGAAAGAACAATGACACACCAAAATATCAAAAGTAATTGCAGGGAGCAGTAAAGTGACTCAGTGAATTGAGACAGAGGACTAGAGATGGGAGGTCCTGGGTTCAAATGTGACTTCAGATACTTCATAGTTGTGTGACCCTGGGCAAGTCACTTAAACTCCAATAGCGCAGTCTTTATTGCTCTTCTGCCTTGAAACCAATACACATTCTCAAATTCTAAGAAAGAAAGTTAGGGTTTTAAAAACAAACATAATAAAATTATAAAGATCAAAGGAGGATTCAAATAAAAAAAAAGACTAGAAGACACCCCCAATCTATTTCTTCATGGAAGTGGAAGGTCTATAGGTGTTATACATTGTACTTTTTCTATATATCAATCCTTCTAAAAATTCTTGTCATATGAGATGGCAATTGGCTTGGATAAATACAATAATGCACAAAACAGAAAATGCAAATAAAAACTTTTAAAAATAGAATTCATTGGACTTCCGGTTAAGATGGCGGCTTAGAGAAAGCTGAAGTTCAGATCTCCGGAAAACCCTTCCCGACCGATCTCAAACTAGAAGCTCCTAAGGCGCCGAAATTCAAAACGATCAACAGCACAGACCCTGGGAACCCTCCTCCTGGACCTGGACCCTGTTCAAAAGGTACGGCTCCCCTTAAAAGCCAGAACCCGAGATCCCTCGGACCTCAGGGGTAGGAGCGCAGAGTCCAAGGCTCCTGGAAGCGGCAGCCACGCCAGGCTCAGAGAGCAGGGTCTGGGGAACAACAACCCTCAGGGTCTTCTACCCAAGTCCCAGTCCGGGTGAAAGTTACTGCCTGGGGCTTCCGCTGCAGAGAGCCGGTTGGTCCGGGTGAAAGTTACTGCCTGGGGCCTCCGCTGCAGAGAGCTGGTCAAAACAACAGCAACCCTCAGGGCGGGCAAGACAGCCTCACGGGCTGGATCCTGCTATCCAAGTCTCAGTGAAAGTCTGTGCTCTCGGAGCTTGGGGAAGCGGCAGCCCATCCCCCCGCAGGCCGACGAAACAGCCTCACGGCCAGGGATTCTGAAGGCAACTTCCGGAAATCGAGCCAGGGGAAGAGTGTGGCCTTGTGGTCCGACCCTTCCATTCCAGTTCCAGTGAGGCATATTCAGTTTAACCCAGGGAACGCTCATAGAACCAACATCTGCCCAGGACTAAAGCCTCTGATCACTAGACAAAGACAAGAAAAGCCAATCCTCCACGTTCAGAGATGACAAACTCCACAGAAGCACAGAAGCCCCAAAATACCAAGAAAAATAAGAAGAAAGGGGCGACTCTGGACACATTCTATGGAGCCAAAATACAAAATACAGAGCAGATAGAAGAAGATATACAAGAAAATTCTCCAAAATCTTCCAAAGGAAATAGAAACTCTCCACAAACCCATGAAGAATTTGAATCAGAAAGGACCAAAAAGATGGAAGCCCTCTGGGAGGAAAAGTGGGAAATGATGCAAAAGAAATTCACGCATCTACAAAACCAGTTTGACCAAACTGTAAAAGAAAACCAGGCTTTAAAGCAAGAACTAATAAAGCAAAGCCAAAACACCAAGAAATTAGAAGAGAACATAAAATATCTCACCGACAAGGTGATAGATCTGGAAAACAGGGGGAGAAGAGAAAATTTAAGAATAATTGGACTCCCAGAAAAGCCAGAAATAAACACCAAACTGGACATGGTGATACAAGATATAATCAAAGAAAATTGCCCAGAGATTCTAGAACAAGGGGGCAATACATCCACTGACAGAGCTCACAGAACACCTTCTACACTAAACCCCCAAAAGACAACTCCCAGGAATGTAATTGCCAAATTCCAAAGCTATCAAACAAAAGAAAAAATCCTACAGGAAGCCAGAAAAAGACAATTTAGATATAAAGGAATGCCAATCAGGGTCACCCAAGACCTTGCAAGTTCTACTCTGAATGATCGTAAGGCATGGAACATGATCTTCAGAAAGGCAAGAGAGCTGGGTCTCCAACCAAGAATCAGCTACCCAGCAAAACTGACTATATACTTCCAAGGGAAAGTATGGGCATTCAACAAAATAGAAGACTTCCAACTTTTTGCAAAGAAAAGACCAGAGCTCTGTGGAAAGTTTGATACCGAAAATCAAAGAGCAAGGAATACCTGAAAAGGTAAATATTAAGGAAAGGGGAAAAATGTTATCTTCTTTTACTCAAACTCTCTTCTATAAGGACTACATTTATATCAACCTATGTATACTAATATGTGGGGAAAATGTAATGTATAAATAGGGGGTAAAGAAAGACCAAATAGAATAATGGTTCTCACACAAAGATTCACAGGGGAAGGGGAGGGGAAGAAAACTCCTATAAGAAGGAGAGGAAGAGAGGGGGGGGGTTACTTAAACCTCAATCTCAGGGAAATCAACTCTGAGAGGGAAAAACATCCAGATCCATTGGGATCTTGAATTCTATCTTACTCAACAAGGGTAAGGAGAAGGGAAAACCAAGGGGGGGAGGGTGAGAGGGAGAACAAAAAGGGAGGGAAAGAGAGGGGGGAGGGGGAGGGAACAAAAAGGGAGGGACTAAAAAGGGAAACATCAAGGGAGGGGACAAGGGGGACTGATTCAAAGTAAATCACTGGACTAAAAGGTAGAGCCGAAGAAGAAAAGGTTAGAATTAGGGAAGGCAATCAAAATGCCAGGGAGTCCACAAATGACAATCATAACTTTGAACGTGAATGGGATGAACTCACCCATAAAACGTAGACGAATAGCTAAATGGATTAGAATCCAAAACCCTACCATATGTTGTCTTCAAGAAACACACATGAGGCGGGTTGACACCCACAAGGTCAGAATTAAAGGATGGAGTAAGACCTTCTGGGCCTCAACTGATAGAAAGAAGGCAGGAGTGGTAATCATGATATCTGATAAAGCCAATGCAAAAATAGACCTGATCAAAAGGGATAGGGAAGGTAATTATATTTTGTTAAAAGGGACTCTAGACAATGAGGAAATATCATTAATCAACATGTATGCACCAAATAATATAGCACCCAAATTTCTAATGGAGAAACTAGGAGAATTGAAGGAAGAAATAGACAATAAAACCATACTAGTGGGAGACTTAAACCAACCATTATCAAATTTAGATAAATCAAATCAAAAAATAAATAAGAAAGAGGTAAAAGAAGTGAATGAAATCTTAGAAAAATTAGAATTAATAGACATATGGAGAAAAATAAATAGGGATAAAAAGGAATACACCTTCTTCTCAGCACCACATGGCACATTCACAAAAATTGACCATACATTAGGTCACAGAAACATAGCACACAAATGCAAAAAAGCAGAAATAATGAATGCAGCCTTCTCAGATCACAAGGCAATAAAAATAATGATTAGTAATGGTACATGGAAAACCAAATCTAAAACCAATTGGAAATTAAACAATATGATACTCCAAAACCGTTTAGCTAAAGAAGAAATCATAGAAACAATTAATAATTTCATCAAGGAAAATGACAATGGCGAAACATCCTTTCAAACCTTTTGGGATGCAGCCAAAGTGGTAATCAGAGGCAAATTCATATCCCTGAAAGCTCATATTAACAAACAAGGGAGAGCAGAGATCAATCAATTGGAAATGCAATTGAAAAAACTCGAAAGCGATCAAATTAAAAACCCCCAGCAGAAAACCAAATTAGAAATCCTAAAAATTAAGGGAGAAATTAATAAAATCGAAAGTGATAGAACTATTGATTTAATAAATAAGACAAGAAGCTGGTACTTTGAAAAAACAAACAAAATAGACAAAGTACTGGTCAATCTAATTAAAAAAAGGAAGGAAGAAAAGCAAATTCACAGCATTAAAGATGAAAAGGGGGACAGCACCTCCAATGAGGAGGAAATTAAGGCAATCATTAGAAATTACTTTGCCCAATTATATGGCAATAAATACACCAATTTAGGAGAAATGGATGAATATATACAAAAATACAAACTGCCTAGACTAACAGAAGAGGAAATAGAATTCTTAAATAATCCCATATCAGAAATTGAAATCCATCAAGCCATCAAAGAACTTCCTAAGAAAAAATCCCCAGGGCCTGATGGATTCACCTGTGAATTCTATCAAACATTCAGAGAACAGTTAACCCCAATACTATACAAACTATTTGACATAATAAGCAAAGAGGGAGTTCTACCAAACTCCTTTTACGACACAAACATGGTACTGATTCCAAAACCAGGCAGGTCAAAAACAGAGAAAGAAAACTATAGACCAATCTCCCTAATGAATATAGATGCAAAAATTTTAAATAGGATACTAGCAAAAAGACTCCAGCAAGTGATCAGAAGGATCATTCACCATGATCAAGTAGGATTCATACCAGGGATGCAGGGCTGGTTCAACATTAGGAAAACCATCCACATAATTGACCACATCAACAAGCAAACTAGCAAGAACCACATGATTATTTCAATAGATGCAGAAAAAGCCTTTGATAAAATACAACACCCATTCCTATTAAAAACACTAGAAAGCATAGGAATAGAAGGGTCATTCCTAAAAATAATAAACAGTATATATCTAAAACCAACAGCTAATATCATCTGCAATGGGGATAAACTAGATGCATTCCCAATAAGATCAGGAGTGAAACAAGGATGCCCATTATCACCTCTACTATTTGACATTGTACTAGAAACACTAGCAGTAGCAATTAGAGAAGATAAAGAAATTGAAGGCATCAGAATAGGCAAGGAGGAGACCAAGTTATCACTCTTTGCGGATGACATGATGGTCTACTTAAAGAATCCTAGAGATTCAACCAAAAAGCTAATTGAAATAATCAACAACTTTAGCAAAGTTGCAGGATACAAAATAAACCCACATAAATCATCAGCTTTTCTATATATCTCCAACACAGCTCAGCAGCAAGAACTAGAAAGAGAAATCCCATTCAAAATCACCTTAGACAAAATAAAATACCTAGGAATCTATCTCCCAAGACAAACACAGGAACTATATGAACACAACTACAAAACACTCGCCACACAACTAAAACTAGACTTGAACAATTGGAAAAACATTAACTGCTCATGGATAGGACGAGCCAATATAATAAAAATGACCATCCTACCCAAACTTATTTATCTATTTAGTGCCATACCCATTGAACTACCAAAATACTTCTTCACTGATTTAGAAAAAACCATAACAAAGTTCATTTGGAAGAACAAAAGATCAAGGATATCCAGGGAAATAATGAAAAAAAACACATATGATGGGGGCCTTGCAGTCCCAGACCTCAAACTATATTACAAAGCAGCAGTCATCAAAACAATTTGGTACTGGCTAAGAAACAGAAAGGAAGATCAGTGGAATAGACTGGGGGAAAACGACCTCAGCAAGACAGTATACGATAAACCCAAAGATCCCAGCTTTTGGGACAAAAATCCACTATTCGATAAAAACTGCTGGGAAAATTGGAAGACAGTGTGGGAGAGACTAGGAATAGATCAACACCTCACACCCTACACCAAGATAAATTCAAAATGGGTGAGTGACTTAAACATAAAGAAGGAAACCATAAGTAAATTGGGTAAACACAGAATAGTATACATGTCAGACCTTTGGGAGGGGAAAGGCTTTAAAACCAAGCAAGATATAGAAAGAATCACAAAATGTAAAATAAATAATTTTGACTACATCAAACTAAAAAGCTTTTGTACAAACAAAACCAATATAACTAAAATCAGAAGGGAAACAACAAATTGGGAAAAAATCTTCATAGAAACCTCTGACAAAGGTTTAATTACTCATATTTATAATGAGCTAAATCAATTGTACAAAAAATCAAGCCATTCTCCAATTGATAAATGGGCAAGGGAAATGGATAGGCAGTTCTCAGATAAAGAAATCAAAACTATTAACAAGCACATGAAGAAGTGTTCTACATCTCTTATAATCAGAGAGATGCAAATCAAAACAACTCTGAGGTATCACCTCACACCTAGCAGATTGGCTAACATAACAGCAAAGGAAAGTAATGAATGCTGGAGGGGATGTGGCAAAGTAGGGACATTAATTCATTGCTGGTGGAGTTGTGAACTGATCCAACCATTCTGGAGGGCAATTTGGAACTATGCCCAAAGGGCGACAAAAGAATATCTACCCTTTGACCCAGCCATAGCACTGCTGGGTTTGTACCCCAAAGAGATAATGGACACAAAGACTTGTACAAAAATATTCATAGCTGCGCTCTTTGTGGTGGCCCAAAACTGGAAAACGAGGGGATGCCCATCAATTGGGGAATGGCTGAACAAACTGTGGTATATGTTGGTGATGGAATACTATTGTGCTCAAAGGAATAATAAAGTGGAGAAGTTCCATGGAGACTGGAACAACCTCCAGGAAGTGATGCAGAGCGAGAGGAGCAGAACCAGGAGAACATTGTACACAGAGACTAATACACTGTGGTATAATCGAACGTAATGGACTTCTACATTAGGGGCGGTGTAATGTCCCTGAACAACTTTCAGGGATCCAGGAGAAAAAAAAACACCATTCATAAGCAAAGGATAAACTAGGGGAGTGGAAACACCGAGAAAAAGCAACTGCCTGAATACAGAGGTTGAGGGGACATGACAGAGGATAGACTTTAAATGAACACTCTAATGCAAATACTATCAACAAAGCAATGGGTTCAAATCAAGAAAACATCTAATGCCCAGTGGACTTACGCGTCGGCTATGGGGGGTGGGGGGGAGGAAAAGAAAATGATCTATGTCTTTAACGAATAATGCTTGGAAATGATCAAATAAAATATATTTTTAAAAAAAAAAAAAGAAATTTGCTCAGAACCCAATTCTGACAGATACCAAGTCATGTGTAGGAAAGACAGAACCCATAAAAAACTCTTGAGCAAAAAGATTTAGAATTTGAAAGAATGTAAACAGCTCTTGAATGCTTGCCCAAGTCTCAACTTTTCTGATACGTTTATGAATTTAGGTAAGAACTAATCAATAAAGGGAAACAATAGAACTGGCTTGCTAAGGTAACTTAATCAGTCTTGCACAGTATTGGGCGTATGGTAAGTGCTTAATAAATGTTTGTTGACAAAAAAAAAAATAGAATTCATTGGGTCACCTTTCTTATTTGTTTATAGAATGTACACTAGTAGGGGCTTCAGGGATTTCTGGGTTTTTTTCTCCTCTCTAAAAAATACAACTTGTCATATGAGATGATTCTTGGAGAAGGGAAGGGATACTTGGATAACTGTAACAATGCAAGAAACAGAAAATACAAATAAAAACTTTTTTAAAGAGAGTTTATAACAATGATACATGTAAAACCAGTGGAATTGCTTGTTGGCTCCAGGAGGGGGGAGAGAGGAGGGGAGGGAAAAGAACATGAATCATGGAACCATGGGAAAATATTCTAAATTAATTAAATAAAAAATAAAATAAAAATAAATTAAGAATAAATGGATGAATAACTAAAGAAATGAGTGAATGAATAAAGAAATAAGCAAATAAATAACCAAATAAATAAATGGATGAATAAATAAATGAATAAATAAATAAGGGAGTTCAAAGAGTTACCTTACCGGTTTGTTAATAAAATGTACTCTAGTAGAGGAGTCAGGAATTTTGGTAGTCAGAATTTTCTCCCTGATCCTTAAACTCTGAGCATATGGAGTGAAATGAACAGAACCAGGAGAACATTATACACAGAGACTGATACACTCTGGTACAATCGAATGTAATGGACTTCTCCATTAGTGGCAATGAAATGATCCAAAACAATTCTGAGGGAGTTATGAGAAAGAACACTATCCACATCCAGAGAAAGAACTGTGGGGCTAAAAACACAGAAGAAAAACGACTATTTGATTACAATGGGGATATGATTGGGAATATAGACTCTAAACAATCACCCTTGTGCAAATATTAATAATATGGAAATGAGTCTTGATCAAGGACACATGTAAAACCCAGTGAAATTATGAGTCAGTTACAGGAGGGGAGTGGGAGGAGGGTAGAGAAAGAAAATGAATCTTGTAACCATGGGAAAATATTCAAAATTAATTAATTAAATAAAGATTTTCAATTAAAAATTAAAAAAAATAAAACTCTAAGCATAATAATAACAATTACCTTTCTGGGAGCACAAACAGCTAACATAGGGGGCAGTTTTGGGGAGTCAGCCAGTGGGGGAGTGGGGACTCCATACTTCATTCATATTCCTCATACTTGTCAGTCTTAATTGCATTATAACATTCCATTACAATAATGTCCCTCAAATTATTTAATAATTCCTTTATGGTTTAGATATTTAGCATCCTAAATGAGGAGCTGGAAGGGGCCTCAGAGGCCACCTAGTCCAATCCCTTCACTTTACAGATTGAGAAACTGTGGCCCAGAAAGACTTAAGGAACTTGTCTCAGGTCTCATATGTAGAAAGTATCTAAGGTGAGATCTGAACCCAGGTCCTTTGATTGTAGAACCAGTGCCATTTCCATTAGGCTACATTTAGTTTGTTGTGTTGTTGTTTGTTGTCATTTCTCCCATTATATACGACATAGCTATGAATAATTTGGACAAGAAGTTCTTTGCTCTGTCATTATTTTTGACGTTGTCTGGGTACATTCCCAGCAATAGAATTATTGGGCCACAGCGTATAATTATTTTTGAAACTTTTATTGTGTATTGCCAGAACAATCTCCATAAAATTCTACAAGTTGCCCTTGTTTTTGAAATAGCAAATACCAAAATGAACAAATATTGCCTACAGTGCAATTAGCCTGGACTCTAGCATTTGCCTTTTGCAACTGGTTCCTGCACCTATTACCCAGGACTCTGGGAAGCTTAAGTTTGCTCGGTGGCTGTCCTAGCAACATCTATACAAACACAAACACACACACACACACACACACACACACACATAAATATATCAGAAAAGGGCTGGCAACATTTAGAAGAGAGACACAAATGTTCATGAATATAAAGAGAATGGAAAAAAGCCTGGGAGCAGGGTCAAGTAGACTAAATCTTTGCTGGGAGTTGTATTTGAATTTCATTTCCAAATCACTTTGCTTCTTCTCATAATGGAAAGGGATAAAGAAAGTCTTCCACTAACATCACACATAATGCTTACTTACACAGAGGATGGCTGGAAGTAAGACAATAGCGTATATGTTGTTAATAATTTTTTTTTCATTTGGAAGGATGGCCTGTAATGTAGGCTACACACACAAAAATACAAATAATACATTAAGTTATACATACATATGTATTTGAAATGTACAAGTAAAGATACATTATGGCACAGCAGACAGAAAATTGGGAAGATTTCAGTTCAGAGCCCATCTCTGACTGGTATGTACTTTATATGCAAATCATTTAATCTTCCAATAGTTTAGGCAATTCTGGATTTAAATTGTCAAGTAGGGGATGACCTGTATTGATAAGTAGAGTTTCATTTTCCAGGAATTCCTTCTATCAATGAAATTACAGATCTGGAGAGGAGGGAGGGAGAGAGGAAGAAAGGAATGGAGGAAGGAAGGAAGGAAGGAAGGAAGGAAGGAAGGAAGGAAGGAAGGAAGGAAGGAAGGAAGGAAGGAAGGAAGGAAGGAAGGAAGGAAGGAAGGAAGGAAGGAAGGAAGGAAGGAAGGAAGGAAGGAAGGAAGGAAGGAAGGAAGGAAGGAAGGAAGGAAGGAAGGAAGGAAGGAAGGAAGGAAGGAAGGAAGGGAGGGAGGGAGGCAGGAAGGAAGGAAGGAAATAGAAACACTATTATGAAAACAACAGAATTTGGCATGGAAAAAACATATTCAGGAGCAAGAACAGAGATTATATTGCCAATTTTGCTCCTGACTTTCTATCTTCTTACCTAGGAATACTGATTTGTCTTATAAAATACAACTTGTGCCCCATACCATTCTTCTAACCATCCTTCCTTCCGAGATCCTAC
The DNA here is from genome assembly GCF_027887165.1 of Monodelphis domestica. NCBI lineage: Eukaryota > Metazoa > Chordata > Mammalia > Didelphimorphia > Didelphidae > Monodelphis > Monodelphis domestica. The sequence continues at coordinate 76,024,501 of NC_077231.1, forward strand.
AATTTTGAATGAGTCCCTTGATTACATGTTAATAATTATCTATTAAATACTTCAAACTTGGAAAGAGGTGCTTCATAAATAGTATTATGATTTATAGTGTCTTGCACTATTTGAATAATGTTTCTCCCCTCATGTGTCTTGGAAAAGTAGAACATTACTGCTATAATTAGAGAAGAAAGAACTTTTACATTTTATTTAATATATAAATGTTCTTTTTTATTATGATCTTTAAAATATTAACATTTCCTTCTGCAAAGAACATAAAAAGTATCATTTATAGAAACATACATCTCTTGTAACACAATAGTACCAACATCACCCTGCTTTGTCTCTGTCCCTTTCTGAATATTTTTCATTTCTCCTCTCTATATTTTTTAAGTGTTGACCCAATTTCCCTACCTTTATTGCATCACTCTCACTACTTACATTGCCTTCACATTGCTGTAAAATAAAAGCTCATGGTGGGACAGTGGGGGTCAGCAAGGTGACTCAGTGGATTGAGAGGTGGAAGGTCCTGAGCAAGTAAGTCACTTAACCCCCATTGTCTAGTCCTTACCACTCTTCTGCCTTGGAACCATTACATGTTAGTGATTCTGAGATGGAAGGAAAGGATTTTTTATAAATAAACAAATGCCATGACAAATATAGGTTACACAAAATTAATTCACAGTTAATCATGTTTGATAATGTATATTTCATTATGTACCTACATTTGGCCAATCACCTCTCTGCTAAGAGAAGGAAGGGTGCTTTATTAGCCACCTTGTGAAGTTGTGACTGGTCTCAGCAATGATCAGATTTTTAAGTTTTTTAATTTAAACTCAAACTATTTTCCTTTACATTACTATAGCCATTATAGAAATTATTTTCCTAGTCCTTTCCCAATCTGAAGACTCTCTTAGAATTCTAGTTGCTCAAGGAATAAAAAGTTTCTTAAGCACAAAGCTGCCAGAAGTTTTGACAAGTGGTGAAATTATCATCTTCACAGACATAATTGCCCATAAAATGAATGAACATACAAAACTGCCCTCAATCTTCTCAGTTCCAAGTCTAGGGTGACAAGGAGAAGAAAGATGGTGGAATAGTAAAGGGTGTAAAGAATCATGTAATATTACAATGATCAATTATTTGTTATTTAACTATGACCTAATTATTAACTACTACTAATTAAATGGCTAACATTGTCATAGTGCTTACTATGTGCTAGGCAGTATGCCAATCACTTTGCAATTATTATCTCATTTGATCCTCACTACAACCCTGGGAGATAGGTGCTTTTAGTTTACCCTCTCATTGAAATGAATGATTTGGAAAGACAGAGAGTTTTTAAATGGGGGAACCCATCCTGGTCAAGTCAGTTGGGTCACGGTACCACCAGAGAAGCAAAACAACATCTTTTGCATAATTTATGTGTTCACGGTAAAGGTGAGATTTATTGGGAGATATAACATAGTTGACTGAATCCTATGATTATTGAGAATGGTAGTAGAATATTCCCATCTCAGAGATTTCTATCAAGCCTGTGGTGGGGTTTTTTTGGGGGGTGGGGGGTTGGGGGGGAGGTCATATCAATTACTTTGCCTATGGTGAGCAGGCATAGAAGATAGCCAGGACCTTCTATAGTAACAGTCTTAAATAGCAATGAATCTTCAGCAGTGCTATTTGAAGCTTGTTTATATTTATTTATGCTTAGCTTGTAAGCTCTTTGAGGTCAAGAACTATCTTTTGCTTCTTTTTTATAATTTTTTAAATTCTGAGAGCTTAGCACAGAACCTGGCACACAGTAGGTATTTCATAAATGTTTTGGACTGATTGACTGTCTTGCTCTTCCTGGCTCCAAGGCCAGTTTATTTCCCACTACATTCTGGTTCCAATAGAGAAAAAGTTTCATTTCAGAAATAGCTTACCAGCAAATATTTACCCTTTGGTTTGAATGTTTGATGAGGACTGAGTAGCTAGGGTAGAACTCATGAAAGGCTTTGCGTCCTTTTGTATTGTTTGGGTTTTTTTTTCCTCATACTTGGTCTTTCAGGCAACTCAAACTTGGCATACCTTCAACACCTTCAATGGTCTTAGAAACTTGAGAGACCAATATTGGACAGTTTCTCACAATAAACATAAGGATTACACCCATTAGTAACCCTGGGAGGCAGCTGTTATCTGAGAGTGGGCAGCCTGCCCAGTAAAGGTATTAGCAATTATACTGAGAACAACCTCAAAATAACCTACCATTACCCTGTTAGGGAAGGTAGGAAGAGGGACAAAGTCCAGAAGGTAGGGCTTCTTGAAAAAGTTATCAAGGAGAAAAAGTCTTAAACTTTTAATAGGCTAGTTAAAATGTTACAAGCAGTTTTAGTCTTCTTCAAAGAAACCTGATAACTTAAAATGTACAAGAAGAGAGGGTTGTAATGCTACATAACACAAATGTTCCTAGTTAATAAAAGAGAATGGCACTGTCTGTTTCCACATATAGTAAATAATAAATGTATCCAATCCCCACTGGGACTTGGTCCATCACTTAGCCTTACTTCAACAGGTTCAAATCTGCATCTTGAATTGTGAGGTAGCCTATCGCATTCACTCAAATGAAAAGCAACCAGACTTGATACAAGTCTAAAATAAAATCAAGTAAGTGAAGTGCTTTGCAAACTGTTTATGTCTCTCTCTCTCTCTCTCTCTCTCTCTCTCTCTCTCTATATATATATATATATATATATAAATATATATATATATACATACACATATATAGAGATATGATCCATTATAATTATTAGCATTACTTCTCTAAAAGATGATGCTGGAAGAAATCAGCGCTTGATTCTTGAGTAGGCTTGAGGACTACCAGGCTGCACTCTTACAAGACAATTGTTTGTAATCTGTCCCCATCAAACTTGAGTATTGCTCCTGTTCATCTTCAATTTTCTTTTTTTTAATTATTTAAGAGAATTTATTCTCAAGTAATTCAGATCCTCCATCCCCATACCATAGAAAGAATCCCCTGCCCAAAAGATATGAATATTACTAGCAGTGTCACCCTTGGAAAGTCACTTAATCCCAATTGCCTAGACTTTACCACTCTTCTGCTCTAGAACTAGTATTTATTATTGATTCTATAACAGAAGGTAAGAGTTTATATATATATATGTGTAAGTAGATAGATATATTCTGGTTTTCAAATTTCTATTTCACAATGCATTCTTTGGAGATGGATGTTCACAAGTTATTCTTGAAATTTTAATTCTTTAGATAGATATAGACATAGATATAGATGATATAGATATGGATATAGATATTGACTCTACTCATTTAATTCTTCATTACTTCAGGTAGGCCTTTCCAAGTTTATTTTCTTTTTAGTTAATCTGCTCATTATTTCTTATAGCACAGCAGTATTCCATCACAATCATATAGTACAATTTATCTACCCATTTCTAATGGATGGCATGTCCTCAATTTCAAGTTCTTTGCTACCATGAAGAGAGATGCTATAAATATTTTGAAACATATAAGTTCTATTCCTTTATCCCTAATCTCCCAAGGAAACAGGCATATACACAGTTTTATAATTCTGGGCATTAATTCCAAATTGCTCTCCAAAATGGTGGGTTCAGATCACAGTTCTACTAACAGTGACTCATTTTCCCACATCCCCTTCAACATTTCTCATCTTGCCCTTTTATCATTTTAGCCAATATAATAGGTGTGAGATGATGTCTCAGAATTGACTTGATTTGCATTTCTTTATTCAGTAGTGATTCAAAGCTCATCTTTCACTTTAAAAGAGGACCGATGACATCATTGGGGACAGCTTGACTCAAACATGAATTGTATTTAAGTGAGGAAGGGTTGCACAAAGCAATATCAGCATCACTCTCTTAAAAAGTCATTGAAGTCCAGGGGCAAGACAAAAGTCAGGATGACTGGCTCTGACCCAGGATGTAGTGGTTGACCTTGGAATCTTTGATGTCTGACCAAAATGCCTGCTTCAGCTGCCTTTAGAACAAATTGTTCCCATCTGCCCATTCCTCCAAAAGAAGCCTTCACTCATTATTGCATGAAAGAAGAATCAATTCTGCTAGTATGATCCAGGCAGGTTAGAAAAAGTTAAATGACTCACCAGAGTCACACAGCCAGTGTGTCTCAAAGGCAGAGCTTAAACCCAGGTCATTCTTAGTGAGACCTGCCCTTTTCTCTGGATATAACATGGAACTGATGACATATGAGTTGGCTCCCAAATAGATAGGGAAAGGGAATGAACATATCATATCACTTCATTGATATTAAGAACTTCCACTTAAGGAAATTTCCTCTGCCAACTAGATCAGAACTTTATAGTCTTAGAAAGTGGCTTAGAACACCAAGAAATTAAGTGGCTTGCTCAGGGGCCTCATAGCCCAAAGGGATCAGAAGTGGGTCCTGAACTCAGGGCTCTCCAGCTCTGCTACCAGCTTGCTTTCCACAACACCAAGAAGACTGTTTCTGAGGAAAGATCACAAGAAGTGTTTCTCAAAGACCCTCCCCACCAAAAAAACTTCTGAGATACTAAAGGAAGGAATGGCCATCCTTCTTACGTTCACCCATGGACTTTGACGGCTCTGGAAGGGAGTGTAAAACTGATGATTTGGGCAACTCTACCTCATTTAAGTCCAATTCACAAGCAAGTCAGGATATCACCCATCATCCACTCTTTTACCCTAACTTCGTGATGTCACTGGTCCCCTTTGAAAATCAAGGATGAACAACAGCAACAACATGGGTTTGGAAGAGGTCTATCCCAAATTCTCTTAAAAGGCTAGTTCTCTCCTCCCTAATTATGCTCCCTGCCACTCTGTTATTGTCTCTGAAAATATATAGACTTACCCATGGTAGGGGAATGGCTTTTAGTCCCTGGTGTTTTATTCTGTTCTCTACTGAGCTCCCACATTCAACATATACAAGAAGGTTATTTACTCTCACCCAAACACACACACACACACACACACACACACACACACACGTAGAAGTGTCAGATGGACCAATATATTATAGCAGCACTTTTTATAGTAGCAAAGAAATGGAAACAAAAAATATTATTAACACTTGGAGGATTTATGTGCCACAAATTGTGGTACCTGGGTGTAATGGAATATTAATTTTGTTCTAAGATATAATGAATATGGGGGCAGCTAAGGGGTTCAGTAGATTGAAAGCAAGACAGAGATGGGAGGTAACTTGGGTTCAAATCTGACCTCAGACACTTGTCTTAGCTGTGTGATCCTGGGCAAGTCACTTAACCTCTATCACCTAGTTCTTACAGCCTTTCTGCCTTGGAACCTATACACAGTATTGATTCTAAGACAGAAGGTAAGGGTTTTAATAAAAGATAAAATGAATATGATGGAGGCAGAGAAGCATGGCAAGACTTATATGGACTGATGCAAAGTAAACAGAGCCAGAAAAATACAAACAATAATGACAGTGATGTAAATAGTTAGAATAGCAGCCACAATACAACTGAAATGTTGTGAAACTTAAATGGCAAAGTTTGATGCTATCTTTGCAAAGGTGGAGGACTGGACATGGGACCAAAGATAACCTCAGACATTTTTATGTGTCGGTTAGTTTTGCTGAATATTTTTTTAGTCTGTTAAAAAATGTCTCTCTGGAAGAAAGAGGGAAGAGAATGCATTAGGAAATGTAGGGGGTATAAAAATAAAAGATACCAATAAAATTTTATCTTAAAAAAAAACCCCAACTAACCCAGATGCTTGCTTTCTCAGCTCTATAAAATGTTTACAATAATAGCCTATGAATGCTTTTTCCTAATTCCCCAAGCTGTTAGTGTTCTTTCCCTATTCAAATTACTTTGTTTTTGCTTATTTGGGCATCTCTTCTAACCTCCAGTAGGACATAAACTTTTTGAGCACAGAGGTTGTTAGTTTTGCCCTTGAATCTAGGGCTAGCACAAGTGTGGCCCTTGTGCCACCTCACTGCCCAGGCACATGTGCCGTAGGCAGGACTTAAAAACTGGGTGTTACTGATTCCTAGACCAAAGAAAAGAAGCAGAAAAGAAGGAAGAGGAAGAAGGAAGACTGACTTTTATAGGGAAGAAGCTGACTGGCAGATGTTCTGAGGACTCCAAAGGAGTAGTCCTTATCATTATCTCTGCCTGGTTTTTCTTCAGGTCTCTGTCAATGTGTTCTCAAGGTCAAGTACACCAAAAGTCCAAAACTAGCTAACACAAGAAATTAGTGATCATCTTGAAATTCATCTTTTGGGGGCAGCTAGGTAGCACTGTGAACAGAGCACCAGATCTGGAGTTGGGAGGTCCTGGGTTCGAAACTGACCTCCAATACTTTTTAACTCTGTGACCCTGGGCAAGTCATTTAACCCCAAGTGCCTAGCCCTTATATCTCTTCTGCCTTGGAACTTGTATTGATTCTAAGACAGAAGTTAAGGAATGTGTCTGTGTGTGTGGTGTTTTTTTAGGGGGGCAGATGATTGTTATTGCTTTTGTTGCTTAATATACAGCCCGGGGTTGTGTATTAAGAGACCTATAGGTCTTGCTTTTCTGCATGTATGGAAATGCTCAGCAAGGCCTATTGGGATAAAATCTTTCCAGCTCACTCTCCACTTTCCATCTGCAATTGTGTTTGGTTTGGACTCCATAGGACAAGATGCTCCCTTTCTGGAAATTTCTCATGAGAGCCCCTCACACCCAACCCTTTTCCAGGTTCCTTTTGTATATTGTCTTCCTTCATTAGTCTGTAAGCTCCTTGAAAAAAGGGATTCTTTTTCCTATTTGTTTCCCCAGCACTTGATACAGTGTCTGCCATGTAGTGGGCACTTAATAAATGTTTATTGAATCTAATTGAACTGAATTGAATAGATGCTCAAAGTCCTCTAGTTGGGCTGCCTTCAAGACCAAATTTCAGTGACATAAAATACTGATTTCAGGGTTGGAGGAAAGCCAGCAAAAAGAAAATGAAAGGGAAGAGACTCAGTAGCAGGAAGCTCATTAAAGACAGTTTAGGGAGACCAAGCAGAATTAAAATCAGCCAACACCATCAACTTAGATTATTAGCAAAACCATTGAATAGTCCATTACCACATCTGGGTTATGCAGAAGAGACCACTGACTGACTCAAGAAGGGTAGAGATATATCCCTTTCCCTTGAAATCTGAAATGGCAGGTAGATGATAGTGGAATAAAATAAGGGGTTGGTTTTGTTTTTAAGTTAACAAGTCAAGCAAGAGGATAGGCAATTTTTAGTACCCCTCCCTCAAAATGCTGGTCTAGGCAATGAAAAGTTCAAGAACTCCTTTGATTCCAAAACATTCTCTCCTATTTCCTTTTTCACCCCCCTTGTTCTTCTGGTTAATAATTTTAGGAACTAAAATCTATTGGTCTTCTTTGGTTTTCCCAAAGTAATATTTTTAGCTAGGGAACATTGGTCAAATCAAGTTTCCCAGGGGAGCTATTCTTTGTCATCTGATAATGGTACAGGACGAAAATGTTCCCAGAAGTTAACACCATTTTTCATCAGCATCATTCAATATTTAACGAGTCCTGAAAATGTGCTGGGTCTGCCAAATCTAAAAGTACAGACCACTGCCCTCAACCTCGACATATCCAATAAGGAAACCAGAAAGATAAATGTCAATTGGCCTCATTCATTTTCTAACTTTTCATTCTCTTAATTAAAAAAAGAGAAAGAAAAGAAAATTTAAAGGAATGGTAGATGGTGACTGCCTATGCATTGACAATGTATTTAGTTATCAAGCAACATTCCTAAGCCCCTGGATTTCTTTTCCTGATTGTAGTGATTCTGAATTCCTTTTCATTTGCTACCAGCCACCTCTAAGACCTAAACTTAACATGGGTCAAGCTGAGATCTCTGGAAGGTACAGCATACAGACAAAACTGTGGGAAAATTTGTGTGTTCAAATTTAGATTCTTCAGAAACATGATGTATTTTGTACTTTGAGACAACATGTAACTTTTAAGAATGAATCTGCTTCAGACTACATATTTCCCTCAACTGTCTGATTCTCACTCCCCACAGAACCACCAACCTAATCCAGACCCTCATCCCCCTTTCTCCTGGACAAAGATCTTTTAGTAATTCTCCCTTCCTGTGCTCTCTCTCTCTCTCTTCTCCAATCCATCCTCCATACAGTTGCAAAAATAATATTCCAAAAGCAGAGGTCTTAGCCATTTAATTTTCTTCTTCAAGAAGTCCAATTGGTTCCTTTTTGCCCTGAGGAACAAATGTAAATTTTTTTTCTTTGAGGAACAAATATAAAGCAGCTGGATTGCTCAATGGATAGAACACTGAGCCTAAAATCAGGAAAACATGAGCTCAAATTGAAATTCCTAGCTATGTGATTCTAGACAAGTCACAGAACTTGTTTGACTCAGTTTCTTCAACTGTAAAAATAGAATCATAATAGCTTCACATGCCTCACAAGGTTTCTAGAGAATAAAATGATCTAATATCTGTAAACAGTATTTAGCATAGTGCCTAGCATATTGTAGGTGCTTAATAAATGCTTGTTCACTCCCTGTCCCTTACAATTTGTCTCCAACCTTCCTTTCCAGGTTAGTTATCCATTACTCCTCTTCATACACTCTGTGGTCAAGACAAACCTTGTTATTTGCTTCTCACATATGGCAGACACACCATCTCCATGGCTTTGCAGTGGACATCCTTCATACCTGAAATGGACTCACTCTTCACCTCTAGTGTCTTTCATAGCACAGCTCAAATATTCTCTCCTATTTTGTATATACTTAGCTATGTTCATATTTTCTACCTCCTATAGAATGTGAGCTCCTGGAGGCCAAAAACTCTCTCATTTTTGCCTTTATGTCCTTAGAACCTAAGATAGCATATGCATTGAGTAAGCACTTAACAACACCCATCAATGGATTGGTTGAGTCATTGAGTGTGTCTGGGCAGCATAATATGGCAGGGAGGGAGAGGAGAAGCACTGAACATCTAATAAGGTAATCAGGGTTTGGATGTCTGCTCTATCAATCACTACCAAATATGGAGATTCCATTGTCAAGGATGAAAAAAACATACTTTGTTATAAAAATAGGGACAGTTCTTTCCCTTTTTTCTTCTCTTCATAATTCTTTTTTGGGTTTCATTATTAAATATTCTCCAGAGGGGTAGCTAGGTGACTCAGTGGCTAGAGAGCCAGGACTGGAGATAAGAGGACCTGGGTTGATATTTAGCCTCAAATACTTCCTCGTTCTGTGACCCTGGGCAAGTCATTTAACTCCTATTGCCTGGCCCTTACCAGAACTGATACTTAGTATAGAGTCTAAGACAGAAGGTAAGGATTCTTTTTAATACATCATATAGGATCTAGCTTACTTTATCTCACACTAAACTCCCTATAATTTTATTTTTCTTCTTACCATCTTTCACTAAATCTTCCACAACCTTCTAGATATGATTTTGCAAATGCATTTCTATTCCACATTTCTGTTGTCATTGGTAGCCATATTTTTCTCTCTGTTTAGCAAGAAAATCAATTGCTTTCTGGCTGAGGTAGTTTCTAGGCCCTTTTGGCCTCCTCCTTGGAACAAATGATTTACTATGGTTAAACTTCCATGGGAAATGGCAAAAATCTGTGTCAACATCTGCTCCTTTCAACATTTTCCATTTCTTTGGCATCCGTCATGTATTTAAATTGGTTGTGGTACAATTTAAATCATAATCCATCTATTCTCCCAATTTGGGGTGATTTTGATATTTGCCATAACAAGCTAATGTTCTAACGCAACACAGAGAGCTGATACAGAAATTACATTCCCATGCTTCAGTGGTTTCCTATTTTTTAAAGTGAATTCTTTGTTGTTCTTTGGTACGCAACATGTGTGACATCTCCCATGTATCTTCTTGAAGTAGAAATGACATATATGTGTATGTGTGTGTGCACATGTATATATACATATACACATATACAGAGAGAAGGAAAGGGAAGATTGGATCTATGTTTTTGTCAATACAGGGAATTCCCAATTTTTAAAAAATGGCTTAATCCCTTCAATTTATGTGAGAATTGCCTAGGGACACTGAGAGATTAAATTAAAGGGTCTTACAGCCTATATGTGCCCATGACAGGCTTAGAACCCAAACTTTTCTGGCCCCAAGGCTAGTTCTCTATCCACTGTGCCATATTGCCTCTTAAAAAATTATTCATAACACAAGGGCAAGGCTCCTCTGTCATCTACAAGGACTTTGGCTTCTTTCATTTCTTAATCTGAAGGCAGATTTTTTAAAAATCTCCTCAATCCCCATCTTTACATTGAAGTTGCTCATATTCTATGATCATGGGAGATCAAGGAGCATAGAAGTCATCTTAAAGTTTTCTCTTAAATCATTTAATGAATCCATCAGCTAATATTTATCAAGCAACCACCATGGACCAGATACTATGATAGCTACTGAGATTTAAAAGTACAGAGGGAAAAAAGTTCAAAGAAACAACTCCTCCTCTCAAAGAATAGGGAGTTTACATATGTAGCAGAATGCTCTGCACATAGTAGGTGATCACAGAATATTTACTGATGAACCCTAATTGCAATTCCTCCTAACCTCCATGGCTAGTTTTCAGCCTTGCAAACCTAAGAAATTTCACAGCACAATTCAGGATCTCCCAGACATCCAGCCCCCAACAGTCCTCAATACTGCATCACTCCTTGCTGTTGAATAATAATAATTCCACATCACACAATCCAGTTTCTCCTCCAGCTACTATAAATTTAATAGTTTAATCCTGTGCCTGTTCTCACTCAGTAATGAACCAGGGTGGGTTTTTTTTTTCCCCTCAACAAAAATGTTTCCCTCTGGCTTTAGCAAATGTCAGCATGAGGGATGATTAAAAAAAAATACAGTGTCATTTCAATGAAGCGAAGTTACTGGGCCAACAGCAGATGCATCCGTTGGCATCAAATGAAGCCCATTATGTGAGCAGCGGCAAGGATGAGCCTGCCTCACCAAACATCAAGCACTCACAAAGGAAGCGCCTTCAGCCCCCGTAAACAGACCCATCTATTGTCTCCGTCAGACAGTGCCAGAGATAAAGTATCCTGGAGACACAATGTAAGGAAAGCTGAACATGCGTGTGCCAAGCAGAAATGAAAGCGAGGCCGCACAATGGTGACAACTGAAGGAGCAGCTGGTCTGGTGGCACCAGACTGTGTCTTTCAGCCCATGTTATCAACACTTGCCCATAGAGTAAACATTTTCTGGAAAGGAGCTTGTCAGTTTCCATTTATTTATAAATAAGTGAATGAATGGAGTCCAAGTCCCATACTTGTCATCGTCTTTTTTTTTTTAATTCCAAAGCCCCATCATAAAGGACATGGAACATCTAAGTGGGAACGCAAATAGAGGTCACCTTTGTCTGTAGGACTGGGAACTGCTGAGGGTGGAAAAGAGCAGTGAGAATGTACTGAGGCAAGTGCAAGTCATGGGGGGAAAGGGCTGGCAGGGTTGCATCATCCCTTGTATTGAGGCAATGAGAGGAGATGGAGGAAGGAAGGAAGGGAGGAAGGAAGGGAGGGAGGAAGGGAGGAAGGGAGGAAGGGAGGAAGGGAGGGAGGAAGGGAGGAAGGGAGGAAGGAAGGAAGGAAGGGAGGAAGGAAGGGAGGAAGGAAGGAAGGGAGGGAGGAAGGGAGGGAGGAAGGGAGGGAGGGAGGGAGGGAGGAAGGAAGGAAGGAAGGAAGGAAGGAAGGAAGGAAGGAAGGAAGGAAGGAAGGAAGGAAGGAAGGAAGGAAGGAAGGAAGGAAGGAAGGAAGGAAGGAAGGAAGGAAGGAAGGAAGGAAGGAAGGAAGGAAGGAAGGAAGGAAGGAAGGAAGGAAGGAAGGAAGGAAGGAAGGAAGGAAGGAAGGGAGTTTTTTTTATCCCCAGTACCTGTCATATAGTTAAGTTTAATAAATGCTTATTCACTGACATTTCTATTGATGAAAATGGCAAAGACAGATAAGCATAATTGAGAAAATACTGTGGTAAATACATAGTTGTTTAATGAGTACATAGGCAAAATAATCAATGAAAAAGAAGAAAACTGAGATGTATGAAAAGGCAGATTTTTGTTGGAGAACATAATGTAAGGAGGAGGGAATAGAATCAAGAGTGTAAGTACAGGGCAACTAGATAGCTTAGTGAATAGACATCTAAGTTAGACATCAAGATAGAATCTCGAGTTTCCGGGTTCAAATTTGGCCTCAAATACTTCCTAGCTGTGTGACCCTGGATAAGTCTCTTAACTTCCACTGCCTAGCCCTTATTGCTCTTCTATCTTAAAACCAATATGCAATATTGAGTATAATATGGAAAGTAAGGGTTGTTTGTTTGTTATAGGATGTAGGTAGAGGGGCTAGCTTTGGAAACTTGAAATGAAGATAGGTGATGACAGGGAAATGATGAGGGAAAGAAAAAAAATGGTAGATAAGTTCCATGCAGGTCTCTTTTCATATGCCCTCCTTCTTAGAAGTCCCATAGCTCTTGTGAATGTGACCCAAACTTTCAGGAATACTTAGACCAGTGTTAGACCAGTCAAGACCTTCATCAGCCACTAAACCCTTCCTTCCTCCATGGGGCAAAGGACTCTCGCTCCATGGCAGGCACATCCCCAAACTTTCACATTCTTCTTAGAACTTTGTTGCCCATGAAATGCTCCGCATTTCTCTTCCCAGAATACCTTTTTCAGTTACCTCTGTATTTTCATCAAGGCAAAGAATTAGAATTCTTGCTTTACTTGTACGAGTTCTATGGATATTTTTATGATCTCAAAAGCTGTTTTTAATCAGTCAGTCAGTGATCATTTATTATGCTCCAGGCATTGTGTTGAATCTGGGTATTCAGACACACACACATTTGCTTTCAACGAATGCACATATAAATATAACATATTAGACATAGAAATAGAAATAATAGATACATATAGTCACATTCAAGATTCATCTATAGTATATCAAGATTATCTGAAAAAAGAAGGAATTAGCAGATGAAGGGTCCAGAAAAACCTTCTGCAGAAAATGGCATTTGAGCTAAGGCTTGAAGGAAGTCCAAGGGCTGAGATAAGAGGTTAGAACATCCCAGGCAGGAGAAATAACCAATGCAAAAACTTGGAGATGGGAAATGAAGTGTGAAATTTGAGGAACTATAACAGGCTGGTATAGCTGGATTGTAAGATTCATGGGTTACAAAGAATCAAATGTGAAAAAGTCTGAACAAAACAAAAAAAGATTCATGGAAGGGAGTAATGTTTAAGAAGGCTGAAAAGGTCAGAAGGAACCAGGATATGAAGGAAGCCACTAGAACTTCTTCTCAAATTACTTCATATGAATTTTGTACTTTTATATCATGTGACCTATCAGGAAAATATAAACCCTTTGAGGACAAAAATTGCTTCATTTATTTATTTTTATACTTAAACCTAGCACAGCCCCTTTTACACAGCAAGCATTAAGTATTTGTTGAATTCTTCAATGTGCTTTCCTCCTTCGAAGAACATGCAATCCGGCTATTTATACCACCCTCCAGTCCTGTCACTATCATTTGCTGACCTCCTACACACACTTAACTTTCTCAAAGTCGTTGACCCCTAATCCCTGCATCCTATCCCCTCCCATCATTAATGAGGTTTCCATAATCATGTGGTTGACCTACTTAAAAACCTTCTCTCAAAATCTTCTCCCAATCCATCTCCAAAGCCCTTGATCTTCACCACATGTGAACTATCTCCTAGCATGGTTATATTTTGGACTTCAAGATCTCATGGAACTGTCCACCCATCCAAGGTCCTGAAGATCTCTTCATCATTTCACTACTTCCATTCTCTCTCATTTGAAACCTGCCTCCCATTATCATCACAAACTCTGACTCCACAAAACCATTCCATAACAAATACTAACTCCTCAACATTTTCCCTTGAACCACACATTGCACACTGCTTTTCAGCTCTTATAATAATAACTGTTTAATAAAGGCTTGCTGACTTGACTCTCTTGTTTGAATATATTTGTTTGCTTGTCATGTCTTCCATTAGACTGTAAGCTCATTGGAGGCAAGAACTGTCATTTGCCTCTTTTTTTACCCCCCAGCGGTGGTAAGCACTGTGTCTGGCATGTAACAAGGGCTTCATAAATGTTTATTGGATGGTGAAGTGAATCGATTGCTAGAGTCTGGAGTGAGGAAGACTCATCTTGCTGAGTTTAAATCTGGCCTCAGACATTTACTAGCTGTGTGACTCTAGGCAAGTCATTAAACCCTGTTTGCCTCAGTTTCCTAATTTGTAAAACGAGCTAGGGAAGGAAATGATAAACCAGTATCTCTGTCAAGAAAACTCCCAAAGGGGCCAGAAATAGTTGGATGCACCTGGAATGACTGAACAACAATAAATGTTTCTCAATCCTTTGTGTTGGAGTCTCCTCCTCCCACCATACTGTCAGGTCAGTGAAGTTAGCACCCATCTCTTATCTCCACTTTTTCTGTTACCAAGAATCTAACAGAGATTCTCCTACCTCCATGCTTTTACTCATGAAGTGCTCTTAACCTCCACCAAAACCATTTAACACTATCTGTTGAATTCCTGCAAAGCCCTCTTCAAATAACACCTCTAGAAAAAATTCCTTGAGCTAGTGATGACCTCCCCCAAACTTAAAACACATTCTTAGCTTTTGCTTACATTTTTATATTTACCATTAAATAAAATGAAATAGAAAGAAGGCTTTGGAATGAGATGTTGAGGGTTCACCTGGGGATCTTGGGCAGGACACTTACATTTTTCTCTAAAATAAGGAAGATGGACTAGATCAGAGGTTCATAACATGAAGTAAAAAAAAACTTTTGGCAACTTTCTTCATATTTTAGTACATGTATAATACTATTTATTTTATTCTATGCATTTAAAAACATAATTCTGAGAAGGGTTCTACAAATTTCATTAGACTGTCAAAGAAGGGCCATGGCAAAAAAAAAAGGTTAAGAATCCCTAGTCTAAATGTCTGCCAAGGTTCATTCTCTTTCTAAATCTAGATTATCCATGATCTTATGCATCATCTTATATTATAGTTATTGAAGCATAGCTCACAGAGACTCTGAGACCCTGCTAAGCCACAAGGTCCATGAAGACAGGAATCATATCCTGCAGAAATTCTCTTGTATCTTTCTAGAACATCCCTTGAACATCATTCTTCACCAAGCAGTCATTTAATAAAATATTTGTTGAATTGAATTAGTCCTCTCCATAAAGTAGGGAGCCTCTGAAAGGAAGAGAGGGAAGGAGGAGAAGGGAGAGGGAGAGGGAGAGAGAGAGTTACAGGCCTAAGCAATATTGAGAAGGATTAAAACAGATGCTGCATGGAATGCACCATGAAATCTCCCCAAGATGAAGTGAGGGACTGTGGAGTAGGAATGAGAACCCAGCTGAGGTGAGATTAAACAGATTTGTCTTGAAAGCAGGGCACAGCACAAACAGGTGACTTGGTCCAGACAAATGGTTTTGCCCAGCAAGCAAGCAAGGAGTGTGAGCAGGAAGCATAGAAATCAAACAGTAGAGATAGCAACCAAGCATCCTATGTGCTTGTCTGCCTGCCCCACACCCATCCCCAACATTGTTCACATAGTTGAAATGAACCCCAAGAGCACCCTGCATGGGGAAATGAAGGAGAAAATCTGGCAAATGAGCATAGTGTGTGGAAGGGGATGGGGGGTCAGTTTAGGATCATTTAGGTGGTACATTGTATAGAGTACTAGACCTGGGGACAGGAAGCCTTGAGTTCAAATCCAGTCTCAGACACTTACAAGATCTGTGAGACCCTGAGTAGGTCACTTAATCTCTACCTGCCTTATTTTCTTCATCTAAAAAAAAGAAGGATCAGATTATTGCCTACTTCTCATAATTGTTGTAAGGATCAAATGAGATAAAATTTGTAAAGCACTTTGCAATCTTAAAGCACTATTAAAATGCCATTATTATGATAGAGGCTGATATATATCTATCTATAGATACATTTAGATAGACAGACAGACATAGAGAGATAAATATCTCATTTGATTTTTCATAACATTCTCAGAAGAGGATCTATAGACTCCTCCAAGCTGCCAAAGGAATCTTTGACACAGAAAAAAATATAATTAAAAGATCTCTAAGATACTTTCCAAATTGAAATCCTAGGACCCTAATCTAGGATTGGATCAAGAGATAGTCTGGGAAAGCTAGAATTAGCTTTTTCCATAAATCAGATGGTCATCCAGATATGCAATGGATAGAGCACCAGACCTAGAGTCAGAAAAACTCATCTTCCCAAGGTCAAATCTGACCTCAGATACTTCCTAGTTGTGTGATCTTGGAAGAGTCACTTAACCCTGTCTGCCTCAGTCTCCTTATCTGGAAAATGACCTAGATTCTAGACAAACCATGAAAGCCTCATATGGTGTCACAAAGAGTAAGACATAACTGAAATGATTGAACAAAAAGATGGTCAAAAAAATTCATTTCCCTTGGTTCTAAATGAAGTTCCCCAATCTTCACTATACTAATCCTTGGATGAAAGACTTACAATCCAGCATCCAGCCCATATTGGAAGTTTTTCTAGATTGATAGGAGTTGTTCAATTGTGCTCTGTGAACATAACCTTTAAGAAACCAGGTTCAGTGAGTCAGTCAATTAACAAGCATTTATTAAGTCCTAACTCAATCCCAGAAACTGTGCAAAGAACCAATAATACCAAGAAAAGCAAATATTCACACTCTGTTACTAAATGAAATATCAAGAGAGTAGTTCAGTTTGAGAAAATAAAATAAAATGTAAAAACAAATTCAGGATAGGAACTCAGAGGGGGCCATGAAGTTGGATATAATTGTTTCTGTCTCATCAAATTTCATATAGAGACAAGGAGGCATGAGAAGGAGCTAGAATTCTGGGCTTGGAGTCAAGGAGACCTAGGTTTAAATCCTTAATTCAACTTTTAGTAACTTTGAGACCTTGGACAGGTTACTTAACCTCTAAGTATTTCAGGCATCTAAGACTGACTAAGACTGAGACAAGGGTTGTAGAAAGAGTTTGTCATAGCTATCAAAAAATTATAGCTCTTTTCAATGATGGAAATTCAATAGATTTCTAAATCCTCCAACTGATATGTGATTTTCAGAGATACAGATTTCTCCAACAAGGCAGACTGTATTAGCCTATGTTCCTCTTATCCTATGGGATTCTTGTCTATCCTTCCCCAAAAGTTCACCATAGAGGCTCTACTCAACATGGTGGAGACTTAACACTCTTTCTCCTAAAATGGTAAGGGCACCAGGGAATAGTCAGGCTGTCTATCTATCAACATTCAAACTTGACACATTTTAAAATTGAATTCTAAAAAATGGAGTTAATGGTTTCATATCTAATCACTAGTTAGCTATCATAAGTTTGAAATTCTCAAACATTCCAAAGCCCCTGTGATCTCATTCTTGTGGACATTCCCTCCAATGCAATGATGAAGATCATAAATTATCAGTGCATGACCATCTCATGTCACTCTGGTCCATATCTTACCATAATTTCACCTCAGGAATCTTCCTTGCTCTCTCTTGACGTGTAGAGATTACTGATGGTTCACATGGATTGTCCATTAGTTATCTATCCATGACTCTAGACACATGCCAAGCCCATTATCTTTTTCAATCAAGTATGTTTTTGATGGTGTCCCTTATTCCAGTTCTGCATAGCTCCTCATTCTATATAGCAGTCTGCTCATACCCGGAATACATATGTAATATATATATATACTTATCATATTCTATGACTTATATATAGAAATAGCAATGGAATATCGTTTATTTAAAAAATTAACCTTCACAGTAAAGAGGAATTTGAGGTCTTTATAGGAGCTCTGCAGTTTATTCCAGACTTATGCACTTCATACTTTTAAAACAAATATGAAAAGTTTGAAGGGGAAAAAAAAATCTCTAGGCATCCTGCAGTTAAAGAAGAATGGAGCTATGGAAACTATTTGCCTTCACTAAGAAGAAGATTAACAATACCCAATAACACTATGGTCAACTAAGCTCAGCCTCTGAAATCTCCTGTTTCCAAGGGGCAAATGTTTTCTAAGGGAGAATTTGATCTTTGGGTAAATTCTAGGTCAGAGAAGGATTATGTAAGTTCAGGGGAGGAGCATGATTAGCTCTGCTTATGTAAAGACATCATTCCTTGCAAAGTATGCTTTGGTCTTAAAATTAGCTGAAAAACTTAGCTTCAGAAAGTATATCATAATCCAAGGTGGCTAAAGAATGACTCCAATAATTTTTTGATCATCTGAAGAAAAAGCTTTTTAAGAAGGAAGGAAGAAGGGAGGGAAGAAGGAAGGAAGGAAGGAAGGAAGGAAGGAAGGAAGGAAGGAAGGAAGGAAGGAAGGAAGGAAGGAAGGAAGGAAGGAAGGAAGGAAGGAAGGAAGGAAGGAAGGAAGGAAGGAAGGAAGGAAGGAAGGAAGGAAGGAAGGAAGGAAGGAAGGAAGGAAGGAAGGAAGGAAGGAAGGAAGGAAGGAGGGAAGGAGGGAAGGAGGGAGGGAAAGAGGAAGGGAGGGAGGGAGGGAGGAAGGAAGAAAGGAGGGAGGGAAGGAGGAAGGGAGGGTGGGAGAGAAAGAGAAAAGCATACAGTTTATAATACTTTTTTTTAACCAGAATTTTTCTGCCTTGACTTTTCTACCCAAAGAATATGACATAGCTGCCAAAATACTCAGAGTAAGTACTTCATAAAGGCCACACCATATCGAGTGACCTTACTAAGTTTAAATCAGTAGGTTTTTTTGAGAATAATGTCTATATAAGACAAATAAGCAACATAGTGTTTGCTGGAAAAGAAGTTTGCTGTGCAAAGAAGAGGCTAGACTCAGTGATTTCTAAGATCTCTTTTATCTCTTAACCTATAACTATGAATGGATGATCTCTGAGAACCATCCTACCCTTTTTTCTTTCTCCACTATTGCTAGCTATCACCTTAAATTATATCAAGAAACTACTAGTGGGGCTGTGACACAAAAGATCATAGCAGTTCCCAAATGGATGCTAGAGCAAGCATTCTTCTTTCATCATCCTCCTCCACACTTCTTTCTTTCCTTCTTCAATCTCTTCCTCTCTCTTTTCCCTTCCTTTGCTTCCTTTCTTCTTTCTCTTCCCCTCCTACTTTCCTTACTTTCTTCTCTTTCATTCCTTACATTTTTCCCCCATGATACTGTATCAATGGGCTTTTTCTTCCAAGGAGAATCAAACTCTATCTTTCATGAATGGACTATTAAATACAGTAGGAATTCCTAGCACTGGTTGTAGTGAAACAGGAATAGCATCAACAACATGGATTTATGGATTTCCATAATTGAGCAAAAACTATGTACTACTCTATACTATTTGGGTGTGTGTTCCTAATAGCCTCCTAAGGACCTTGTAATATGATAGAATGTCTAATGGACTTGTAAGGATATAGTTCAACAACTCCAACTCTTTCTTCAGGTGCCACCACCCTGTCCTCAGGGGCTATTGTTACTTAAGACCCAGTAAGAGCAATAAAGAAGCAAGTCATCCCCATTGAAGTCCTTGGCACTACAAAATAGCTGAACCTCAGAAATGGGTATGGCATTAGGGATGGGAAAGACACTAAAGAAGATGCGCTGTCATCTGCTTTATTAACTGCCTCCTAAGGAACACTTGGTCTCTCTCTTTGACTTGCATCTAAAAGCTCTTAAATGTGTTATCTTCTCTTTTTGGAACAGGAACTCCTTGAGAGCAAGGGCTGTCTGTTTTTCCTCTGGTATCCCCAGTAGTTAGCACAGGGCTCAGGACATAATGTGTAATTAATACATTTTCAGGCATTCACCCATAATTCATTCATAACTTCTAATAGTGATAATAAATGGCTATCATTTCTAAAGCACCTACTATGTGCCAGACCCTGTATTAGGCACTTTACAAATATTATTTCATTTGATCCTCACAACAACCCTGGGAGGTTAGTTTTATTATTATCTACATTTCAGATAAGGAAACGGAAGTTAAGTGACTTGCCCATAATCATACACAAAATATTGATTATAAGATGGAAGGTAAGGGTCATTTGTTTGTTTTTTAAGGTAGAAGAGAGGGAAACAAGAAGGCTCAGAAATATACTATTAGACAAAAATTCTACCAGTTAGTTTTGTGTCCAAGGTATGTCATCTCATGTACATTGTGATTTGACCATCTCCTCTGAGATCTCCAGATTCCTTAAATTTGCCATTATGTAAAAATAGTCTTAAAAGGTCTTTTCCAAAGAAATGCCTGCTCTCTTATAGGTACGCATGCTTTTTTTTTTGTCTTGGCCAGTCCAAATCCTTTCATTAAAGATGGGGTTGCCTATTTTTTCACAGTTAATAAATGATAGAATCTCAGATTCTAATAAATTTGAATTCATCTAGGAAAGTATTCAGACCCCTCACAGCAACCTCTAACAACAAACCCAGGGCTACTAATATTACCAGACACTAAGTAACAAGGCTTTAGAGCAAGGGTATCAAACTCTCTTAACCTGGTTTGCCTTAGCTTCCTCATTTGTAAAATTATCTAGAGAAGGAAATGGAAAACCTTTCCAATATCTTTACCAAGAAAATCCCACAGGGGAACAATGAATAGTCAAAAAAAGTTGAAAAAAGACCAAAAAATCAAACTCTATCTATGAAAGAGAGCTTTAAACCAAAATAAAATATAATGGGGGAGAGCTAGGAGGCTCATTGGATTGAGAGTCAGGCCTAGAGATGGGAGGTCCTAAATTCAAATTTGACCTCAGACACTTCCTGGCTATGTGATCCTGGGCAAGTCATTCAACCCCCATTGCCTAGCCTTGAAATCAATATACAGTATTGAATCTAAGATGGAAGGGAAGGGTGTAATATATATGTGCATATATAATTAGAAAATATTTAACAAAATAAATAAAAATACAACATTGATAGTGCCAATTTTCTATTGTATTCAAAGATAATTGTATTCTATTGTATTTCTATTATATTCTAAGTCAATATGCACAAGGGAAAGTCAAGTAGCTAGTTTGGTTCCTTAGCAGTAAACTGTAAACTCTTTGTGGGCAGGGCTTGTTTTTCATTTTGGTTTTGTACTCCTGATATCTGGACTGGCAGTAAGCTATGGTGGATAGAGAACCAGCCTCAGAGTCAGGAAGACCTGATTTCAAGTCTTGCCTTTTCTAAATATTCCTTTGGTGAAAAGAGAAAATCATTTCATCTCTTGTTGTGCTGGATAAGTCTGTAAGAATCTAAGCCTGGTTATGGTTTTACAAATGGTCTAATGGCCCTGTTTCTATTTGATTTTGACACAACTATCTGACTGATTTTAACACTAATGACCAATGAAATCACGTATCTGGAATCTCTTTCCCATCCTGTGACAAAAACAAAAACAAAAGAAACTCTAGTGTTTTGAATGAGGAGGGGACCTGGACATATGATTTTATCACTACAGCAAACTACCAGTGACAAGCTGGCACCTTTTCTGGATTTTGGTCTGTTGGAAGAGAATTTCTCTCTCCATTATGTTGCTTTGTTTAACGTCATCTCTCAGTGACCCAGAGGTCAAAAACCACTGAGTAAATTCAGGTATATTCAAGCCCTCAGAGAAAAGAAGTTAAAGAACCAAGGAACCAATGAGATAGGAAACTGATTCCACAGACACTGCCCCTTGGGGCAGTCCAGGCAAATTAAGAAACTATGGTTGGTTCCTGAGATGTGACGTGTGAGAGCTAGTGGATGGAGAAAACTGCTTATAAGGAGAGACCCAAGAGCCTGTGGGGTCATCTTGCTGGAGCATGAAGGCTGGAGGAACCATGGTTGAAGTTAGCTTGAATCCATCATGGTAGCTAATAAATTTGTAAGCTAAAAACCTCTCTACCTCTTTCCTACCTTTCCCTCTCTTTACAACTACTACTTTGACATAATAAAGTTATTAAACTACTATCAGCCTCATAATTTTAATTATTATAGGTCTCAATATTTTTAATGAATGATTTTAATGAATAGATGACATTCCTATCCAAATTGCAGGTGGCATAAAGTTGAGGAATAGCTTTTAGAATGACTAGACTTATAGGCTAATTATTAAAATGGTTTAAGAGATTTGTCTTGGATCACACAATCAGTATATATCCAAAGTGAGAGTAGAACCTAGGTCTTCTTGGCTTTGAGGCTAGCCATGATTCCAATCTTTTAGTCTTTCCTGTAACCAAAAATTAATGTACATTGAATTAGATTAGACAGCGTGAGCATGGTCAGATTTTGTCCAATTTCTGCTGAGCTCACCATATTCTCCAGATCAGCAATCATGGGGCTGTATCCCAATAGGTGTCTTATCAACCCAGTCTATTCTTTAGTCACCCCAGATCAGAAGATATTGGGATGAGACTTCCTCTCCCTGAGTATCTGATTGTGCAGCCTCAGGTTATTGTCCTGTCCTAAGAGGCTCCTGGCAAAGGATGCCACATTTGGAGAATTAGCCACAATGCCCTGGAAGGACAGATGACCATTGACCAGTTGACCCAAGTTGAGGTCCCTAGCTTATCTGTGATAATGTTGTAGGTGTGACTGGGACCCATATAAGTATATTTCTCATGCCTATGCCTCAGGAATAGAATCCTTGATCTGAGCAAAGTCACTAGGTCACCTGGAGATAAAGTCAAGACCATGACTTCATTTAGAATATTCTACCATAAGATTATTCATTAGAATCTTGTTCCATAAAACAGTCTAGAACCAGGGACAAATCTTTTATTTTATTTTGTTTTGTTTTTTAAAGTTTATTTAATAAATTAATTTAGAATGTTTTTCCATGGTTACATGAATCATGTTCTTTCCCTCCCCTCCTCCCATTCTGCTCCTGTAGCCAACGAGCAATTCCACTGGGTTTTACATGTCATTGATTAAGACCTATTTCCATATTATTGATATTTGCACCACGGTGATCATTTACAGTCTACATCCCCAGTCATATCCTCCTCAACCCATGTGATCAAGCAGTTGTTTTTTTCTGTGTTTCTGCTCCCACAGTTCTTTCTCTGGATATGGATAGTGTTCTTTCTCATAAGTTGCAGGGACAAATCTTAAGAATATAAGTCTCTAAAAAGCAAAATCAAAATCTAATATATAACCATTTTCAACTGAGATATGATTTTTTTTCTTAACCTTCCCACTATACTTATCTAATGAGGTCAAAAAGACTCATGACCAATTCTTTCAGGATTCAAAGTACTGGTAAAAAAGATCACATATCTCCAGACCCTCCTAAAAGGGATGTTTTTCTTTGCCTATGAGAGACTTCATGAAGGACAAGTTATTTCAGATCTTTTTCTGCCTTTTTTCTTTTCAAGTTGCCAAACTGGCAGGACAGGGTAATACCTGAGATGTTGTAAACCTGAACATCAGTACAGTATTTAACATACTTCTCTAGAGTCATGCCCCTGTACCCAGATAGAAATTGGTGGCATTGATTTGAATATCATGAAGTGCCCTCACTGGCAGGAAGAGGAAAAGGATAGAGAGAGGGGAAGAAGGAGAAAGGAGATAAAAAAGACAGTGGAAGCAGAAGGAAAGGGAGACTATAGTCAACTTAATATGAAATTGAATGAGTAGCCAGACCCAAAGCATACTGATTTTTTTTTCCTTTGAGCAAATCAGGAAGCTGGTTTTATTTGCTTATGTTTTTTAGCAGTTAAATGATTTTATAAATTTCCAGTTAAGTTTTCCAAAGTTATTGATCCAAATTGTCTCCCTTCCTTCCTTCTCTCCCCTTCCTGGAGCTGACAAGCAATTCTCTCTGGGTTATTATTATTATCACACAAAACCTATTTCTGTATTATCTATTTTTGTAAGAGAATAATCTTATAAAACCAAAATATATAAACAAGTGAAAAGTCATATGCCCAAAGCAAAATGATTAATGGAAGTGATACTGACCTGTACAAGAAGCTTCTGTTGTAATGATTGTAGGATTCTGTTCTTGGTTTAATATTTTTATCAATGACTTTAATGAATCAATGGCATTCCTACCCAAACTGCAGGTGACCCAGTGTTGAGGGAAAACTAATAAATTAGATAGGCTAGACTTAGGGGTTAAATATTTAAATGATGAAATATAATAAAGAGAAACAGAAAGTTCTATATTTGGGTTCAGGAAAACAACTATATATAATTAATAAGGGACATATGGAACAATAGAGACCACACTAGAGAGACTAGTTAAAACATACTGATACTTTACTGAGCCTGACAAGGAGAAGATGCAGAGGACAAGTGATAATTGTTTTGAAGCCTTTGAAGGAGAATTTTGGTTTCAGAGGGGAAAACTAGGAACAATTGGGTGGAAGTAGAACATTTTGAATTAATATAAGGCAATAATAATTTTTCTTTGAAAACAGAATGAACTATATCAAGAGGTAGTAATAAAACCTGGCCTCAGACATTTCCTTACTGTGTGACCCTGGCCAGGTCACTTAACACCCCTTGACTAGCTCTTACTGTTCTTCTGACTTGAAACCAATACACAGTATTGATTTTTAAGACAGAAGGTAAGGGTTTAAAAAATTAAAATGAGATAAAATTTTAAAAGATGTAATAATAATAAACATTTATGTAGCATTTGCTATGTGCCAGTCACTTTAAAACAAATTCACAATATGGGAAAATATTTTAACAAATGCCCAGTAGGGGTATATTCTTTTTCATAGTATGGATTTATAAATCTAAGTGCTTTACAAATATTATCTTATTTCATCCTCACAATAATCTTGAGGAGTATTAATAGACTCATTTTATAGTGGAGGAAATTAAAGCATAAAGATTTAAGTTCTATACCCAAAATTACACAGGAAGGGTCTGAGACTGGATTTGAATTCAGTTCTTTCTGATGGTCTACAGATCCTCAAGTGAAATCTATCTCGTTTTTTGTAAAGGGGATTTCTAGTCAGGAATGTGGAAGAGGCAGCTATTGTGACTCTAACTATAGCACTGAACTTAGAGGTGGGAAGATATGAGATCACATTTAGCCTCAGACAAATCTACTGTATGACCTTGGGTAGGCCACTGGGAACCTATTGGCCTTAGTTTCCTCCATGGTAAAATGAGGGTTAATAATAGCACCTAATTCCTAGGGTTATGATAATTAAATAGGATTATATAAAGTGCTTTGTAAACCTTAAAGTGCTACATAAATTCTAGTTATTATTATGCAGATTAGATTAGATAAATCAGGAGAATCCTTTCAATTCTGAGATTCTGTGCTAGTGCCAGACCTGCTCAAGCCACTAACAAATACTATGATTTGGGGCAATCCATCACCAAGCATTTATTAAGCATTTAAGTACATACATGTCCTCTAGGAATACTGTACAAAGAAAAAAATCAAAAGTTTCCTGTCCTTAAAGATTTTATACTGTTCTCAACTGAAAGGACCTCATCAGGGGCAGCTCAGTGGATTGAGATCCAGACTTCAAGATGAGAGGTCCAGGGTTCAAATATGGTCTCAGACACTTCCTAGCTGTGTGACCCTGGGCAAGTCACTTAACCCCCATTGCCTAGCACTTACTGCTCTTCTGCCTTGGAACACAGTACTGATTCTAAGATAGAAGGTAAGGGATAAAAAAAATGGACAGGAAAAAAAGAAAGGACCTCACCTCCCTTAACTTCAGTTTTTCTCTATAAAATCAGGAGCATAAACCAGAAGGTCTCTAAGGTTCTACAATTATATGAATCCCTGAAACTCAAATCAATCTATAAAAAAGGCTTTATTTCCAGAAGACAGGTCCCATGACACCATCCAAAAGCCTAAAAATGTCCATTACAGAGCTTCATGTGATTAAAAACCTGAGAATACACATGAGAGTTTGTTACATAGACTGAATACAGTTTCTGTGCTCTGAGACAGCAGGATTAAAAACATCCCCAAACCAACAGCGTATTTCTCATTATTTTCCTTTGTCACATGGCCTGGGAACACATAATTAGATGACAACGCTTTCTTTTTATCCTCTTTCCTTCCCCCTCCTCTCCTCCTACCTTCTCCACCCCAGCACTGAATTTGGGAGCTTTGCATTGATATGTATAAAGACAAGGAAATTTGCTTACAGAAAATGCAGAGGCCCCAGTGAGCACTGAGCTAAGATTTTATTGTTCATTTTTCAGTCGTGTCTGACTCTTCACAATCCCATTTGGGTTTTTCTTTGCAAAGAAACTGGAGTATTTTGCCATTTCCTTCTCCAACTCATTTTACAGATGAGCAACTGAGGAAATGAAGGGAAAGGGATTTGCCCAGTCACATAACTAATAGATATCTGAAGCCAGATTTGAACTCGAAAAGATATGCCTGAGACTGAGTTAAGAAAGCCCAACCTAATATGTCTTCCTCCAAAGTTTCTTGTGTGTGTGTCTTTGCTCCTTGATAAAATGAAGGCATCAAATTGAATCTCAACAGTAGAATCCAGGTGTTAGGGCAGCTAGGTGGTGCAATGGATAAAACACTGAGCTTGGATCAGGAAGACTCATCTTGATGAGTTCAAATCCAGCCTCAGACACTGGCCAGCTGTGCTAACTCTGGGCAAGTCACTGATATCTATTTACCTTAGTTTCCTCATCTATAAAAGTGAGGTGGAAATAGCAAATATTGCCAAGGAAACCCTAAATGGGATCATGAAGAATTGGACATAACTGAACAAAAAAGATCAAGCTCCCCTGCAACCTGTTGCTTAGTCATTGTTCAGTATGGGCAATTAGAGACAGCATAGTAGATGGGAGAGAGATCTCAGAGTCATAAAAATGTGGATTCAAGTCCATGTCTAACATATATTAGCCATGTGATCAGAGACCTATCATTTTAAATTCTAAGTAAACTGGAAAACTATCTTAGACAATAAGTCACAGAGAAAGTGCAGACCTACATAATTGAAGAAATTTTTCATGTAAGGAACTTCCTATACTCTCATAAAACCATGGCTCCACTTTGATCCAGCCATAGCACTGCTGGGTTTGTACCCCAAAGAGATAATGAGAAAAAAAAGACTTATACAAGAATATTCATAACTGCGCTCTTTGTGGTGGCAAAAAATTGGAAAATGAGGGGATGCCCTTCGATTGGGGAATGGCTGAACAAATTGTGGTATTTGTTGGTGACGGAATACTATTGTGCTCAAAGGAATAATAAAGTGGAGGAATTCCATGGAGACTGGAACAACCTCCAGGAATTGATGCATAGTGAGAGGAGCAGAACCAGGAGAACATTGTACACAGAGACTGATACACTGTGGCACAATTGAATGTAATAGACTTCTCTACTAGCAGCAATGCAATGATCCAGGACAACCCTGAGGAGCTTATGAGAAAGATGCTATCCACATCCAGAGGAAGAACTGTGGGAGCAGAAATGCAGAAGAAAAAGAACTGCTTGATCAAATGGGTTGATAGGGATATGATTGGGTATGGAGACTCTAAAGGATCACCCTGGTGCAAATATCAATAATATGGAAATAGGTCTTGATCAATGACACATGTAAAACCCAGTGGAATTGTGCATCAGCTATGGGAAGAGGTTGGGGGAGGGGAGGGAAAGAACATGAATCATGTAACCATGGGAAAATATTCTAAATTAACTAATCAAATAATTTTTTTAAAAAGAGAATTAAAAAAAAAAAGAAACCAGGTGTGGGGTAAGGAAGAGAGACCCTACATTTGAGAAATCAGACTGATTGACAGATTCAGCCTGAGGAGCAGTGGAGGGGCAAAGAGAATGCTGAGGGTCCTGAGAAGTGAATAGAACTCTAAAAAGCCAACTGACAGGAATACTTGCAGCCTGGGCAGTGAAGAAGGAAGGTGGATTTTCTGGGAGCTGAGAAAGTGCCCATCCAGTTGGGACCTGTCTTCCTTCTAGGAACCCAAAATATCTCCACCCAGACTCTTCAACAACAGCCACCTGACTTTTCAAGAAGGATTTAGATTAAACTCTCTCTGGCCAGAGCCAACCAGATCCTTCCCTGGGATCTCTCTCTCCCTTACCTGTTCTTTGAATCATACCTAAGGATTTAGTTAGCTTTAAGAATAAGATCAAGAAGTAGTTGGCAAAAGGAGAGGCCAGGGCCCAGAAGTCTCTGGCCTCCAGACTCGGAGGCCAATCTGAAAGAGGGGCAAACCTTAGGGCTCCCCTTCACCCACTTCCCTTTTCCCTCATACCTCTGTCATTACTTGCCTCACTACACTCCAAATAAATCATTTAGAAATATTTGGACTTTGGGTTTGGGCCTGTCTTAGATAATCAAACAAGGGGATAAGTTAAAATAAGTTGAGACAGGATTTCAAGATGAAATTCTGTCCTTATCTGTGACAACCCAAAACCCTGGGCTTGTCACATTTCTCTCAAGGAGTGGGTTGATTTCAATATCTCTGACCAAGCAAATTGTCATTCTTTCCTTGACAGTTGGTCATACCTAAAACCCTGGGGGCTGACAGTCGATATCCCCTTGGGAGGTGGAAATTACAAGGGGTCATCATGCTTCACAGAGACAAATTTGACCTCAGGGGCCCTAAACTCCTCTGAGGGAGGCATAGTGCCTCCTCATTGAACCAATCCTTCTCCAGGTTCCTGTCCTCCATTTCTCAAGACAACATCTCATTGGAGTCACATCCTTTCCAAAGAGACAGTACCTGGCTTACCTCTCCCCATGAGTAACAGAGGAGAGAAATAATCCCTTCACTTTCTCCTCTTTCCCTCCTTCCTTTGTCTCCTCCATTACACATGGTTCCAGAGGGGATAAAAAAATCAAACATCTAATATATGACATTCTATTCCTGTCCTAAAAGAACACTGGACTAGAGAGAATCAAGAGACCTAGATCCTAGTCCAAATTTTGCTACTAATTATCAATGAGAAATGTTTTTTATCATCTCTCTAGGGTTCATTTTTCCATTCTGAAAAATGAGACATTGGACAGGACAACCCCTCAGGCCCTTTCCAGCTCTAAAATTCTATGCTTTCCATTCTATGATTCTACAGAAAGCCCAAATCATCATCATAACAAAATGACCTCATCCAGGCCCCCTCGATTCACTGTCACCACAACCATGTCACATGAAATAAGAAAGAAACTCTGATTCCACCATTCTCCCCTCAGGACCAGAAACAACAACATAGGAAGCCATGAGACAAAGAAGCCTGTGATTTTCCAAACACTAATCTCTCTCTCTCTCATCCCATAGTGTCCTTATTCATGGCTCATTGACCAAGTTACTAATATAACTTGTTCCATTGACTTTCCTAGATCATCATCTCCCTTTTGCTCCATAATAAAAATCATTATTATTATTTATAGAGCCCTGACAGAGTTCTCGGGTAATAGCCTTCAATACCAG
Organism: Monodelphis domestica; assembly: GCF_027887165.1. Classification (NCBI taxonomy): domain Eukaryota; kingdom Metazoa; phylum Chordata; class Mammalia; order Didelphimorphia; family Didelphidae; genus Monodelphis; species Monodelphis domestica. The sequence continues at coordinate 76,053,923 of NC_077231.1, forward strand.
TTTCCTTGTAATTTCCATCAGAGTTGAATCTTGGCAGTGATCCTTCCTATTTTCCCCAAAGATGCCCTAAGTTCTTTTGGCAAATTTAAGTAGATAGTATGAGACAGTGGAAAAAGAAGGTATTGGTTTTGGGGATAAACATGAGGATTCAAATCCTACCTCTTACACCCAGTACCTGTGTGACTATGGGTAAGCCAATCTCCCTGGGCTTCAGTTTCCTCATCTGCAAAATGAAGGAGTTAGGCTAGGTATCTTCTGAGGTCCCTTCCTGCTCTAAATCATTGGTCTTATAATTTTATCAATTATTCTGCAATATCTCCTTTGGATAGAAAATAGTACTTTCTGTTGTCAACATATGTATGCATATGAAAATGTTAGCCTTTGTTCAGTTCATGGGAGTAGGGAATGGGGTGAGGGGGGAGAGAATAAGTTAGCTGCAGGTCAAAATGTTATTAGATTCTAATTATCCTTTTCTAGACACTCAGTTCCCATTAGAGGATAGAGTTCTACATGGTGATAATATTTCATACATCAAGGAAATGGGGTATTCTAGTGTGAAGACTGTATCTCTGCACCCAGATCTCAATGTCTCAATATTCTTGAAAGGCTGTTATGGATTTTTAAAAAATCATCAGCATGAGTTCAAACTGATGATGAATCTCTCAGTCTTTCATTTCGTTGATCCTTAGTTAAGAGAAATTGTAGGAACATACAAAGTCTTCTCCTAGAAACCCAGAGTACATGCAGGATGACAATCTTTGAAACTATCAAATGAATCAAAACAATGCTTTTATTTCTATGTGAGAAAACTGAGGCATTTAGTAGCTTAGGAGTCACTCAGTAAGTGTACAAGGTGGAACTTGAACCCAAGGCTTCCAAACTTTAGACGCTGGTCAATCTGTTATGCCACATTGTCTTAGCAAAAAAATTTTGGTGGTCTAGACCTATAATTTCATTGGTTTGGGAACTCTGGGTGAGAAAACTCCATCTACCAATTCAAATCAGCAATTCTTCTGCAAGTTGTCTGATGAGTATTACACAATAAAATGATTTGACCAAAGTCCTATAAGTCATAAAATTCAGAGCCATGATCTGAACTCAATTCCTTTAAATCCAGCCAGAGACGGTGCTCTTTCCACTGTCTCATTTATCTTTTATTTCCCAAAGTGAATAAGAATGGAGCCTTATTCAGATCACATGCTTTGTGGCTCTAAACCATGGTTGTTAAAATGAACATTTCAAGTACCTTTATGTGAGTATAGCACTTGAAAGATATTGAATATGCTTGAAAGATTACCAAGTCCCAGGAGCCTTCCTCTAATTATTATTCCTTAAAAAAATGTATATGTAAAAAGAGCTCATGTTCTTGTAGTTCTTTTAAGTCTGTGCTATGAATGAGTCCTACAAGTGTGGTGATAAATATTTAATAATCAGCTCTTTGGAGAGGAAAGAAAGAAAGAAAGAAAGAAAGAAAGAAAGAAAGAAAGAAAGAAAGAAAGAAAGAAAGAAAGAAAGAAAGAAAGAAAGAAAGAAAGAAAGAAAGAAAGAAAGAAAGAAAGAAAGAAAGAAAGAAAGAAAGAAAGAAAGAAAGAAAGAAAGAAAGAAAGAAAGAAAGAAAGAAAGGAAGAAAGAAAGGAAGAAAGAAAGGAAGAAAGAAAGGAAGAAAGAAAGGAAGAAAGGAAGGAAGGAAGGAAGGAAGGAAGGAAGGAAGGAAGGAAGGAAGGAAGGAAGGAAGGAAGGAAGGAAGGAAGGAAGGAAGGAAGGAAGGAAGGAAGGAAGGAAGGAAGGAAGGAAGGAAGGAAGGAAGGAAGGAAGGAAGGAAGGAAGGAAGGAAGGAAGGAAGGAAGGAAGGAAGGAAGGGAGGGAGGGAGGGAGGGAGGGAAGGAGGGAGGGGGGGAGGGAGGGGGGAGGGAGGGAGGGAGGAAGAAAGGGAGGAAGGAAGGGAGGGAGGGAGGGAAGGAGGAAGGGAGGAAGGAAGGGAGGAAGGAAGGGAGGGAGGGAGGGAAGAAGGAAGGAAGGGAGGAAGGAAGGGAGGGAGGGAGGGAGGAAGGAAATTTTCTCCATTGCTTTCTTAAACCTAGAACAAAGAATCGAGCCATAATTTGTAGCAGTTGTTGATATCTAAGTTGTAAATGCTCACATGGAAATTTTAATAACCACCTCTTGTAAGCTAGTTTGGGCTGGCTTCAGTGGACTCCTATATAAGATCTCTGGGATACCCTGTCTAAGTAGATATGTATTCAAATGTGTTATACATGGTAGTTTTTCAGTCATTTTTCAGTTGTGTATGACTCTTATGATCCTATTTGGGGTATCCTAGGCAAAAATATTAGAGTTGTTTACCATTTCCTTCTCCAGTTCATTTTGCAGATGAGGAAACTGAGACAAACAAGGTTAAGTGACTTGCCCAAGATCTCAGATCTAGTAAATGTCTGCAGTCAAATTGGAACTCAGGACATGGATGTGTGTGTGCGTATATTATATATCTACATATATTCTATACATACCATATGTGTATATATATATTATAAATACATATATAACATGCATATAGAGAGACCATAAGTATATATACATGTATGCAAATATTGGCACATCCATCTGATCAAAGTCCTATCCTTTAGGAAGCACAGAAACCGTCAAACTTTACCCTTCCAGTTATTGACAACATCTACAAATATTTCCTCTGCAAACAAAACCACCAACTCTTTTCTCCAGCCCTAATTCTGAATAAGTAAGCACTAACCTTACATGTCAGAAGTCATGAATCATCATGAATTTAAAAGCACAAAATCTCCACCTACTTCTTTGAAAACAGTGTCAGTTGTCAAGATCTCTCTAAATAGTCTCCTGTCCGTTTCTTTGCCCTGGTGGATTTCAGTTAAATATCACACACATACACACACACACACACACTCACACATCTTTGAAGGATGAGTGTCTAGGAAAAGGGACTTCACAGATCCCCTAACGTTTTATCGAAGGCTTTTAATGATGAGGTTCTAAATGGGAATTTTGTTAATTAGCAAGGATCAAAGATTTAGATTTCAAAGGAATCTCAGAGGGCATGAAGTCCAGTCCTCTTATTTTACAAGTAAGGAAATGGAGGCCCAAAGAGAGGGGAAATAACTTGCCTAACATCATGTAGATAGTAAGAGACCTGGGTAAGATCCAAACCCAGTTAGTCTGGTTCCAAACCCAGGGCTTGCTATATACCACACCAGCTGTCAAAAAGAAAGAGCCTAATTCTTCAGAGTCTCTCTTTCATCTTTGGTTTTCAACCTACTTTTATATGAATCTCAGTAGCAGCTACTGTTATGAGGGAAACATTTAATTATTTTTATAACCTATGTACGTCATATCAAAAGTTTCACCCTCCAAACCGGACCACCAGGGACTATCCCCAGTCAGAAGTAAGCCACTTAGTTCTGTACTCCCTGAAATAATGGGTTCTCATCTTCTTGATGACCATTTTCCATTTTTCTACTGTGCCTATAACCACCACAATTCCCATCCCCAGCCCAGATACTTTCCTTCTACCTTTTGCTTTAATAAATTCAGTACTACCAGTACCTTTGGAAAAGGTACATCAAAAAACTGCCCCATTGCCTTCTCTATGGCATCTCAAACCAAAAGAACACCCTACCCTGGCCACCAATCCTCAGTATACTTTCTCTGTTCTCATTAGAATATAAGCTCCTTGCAGGCAGGGACTGTCCCAGGTTTTTATTTGAATCTCTACCATCTAGCTGGGACCATGATAATGTCTAATTAATACATCATTCATTCATAATTATCAATATTGTTTTTATTTCATTCTCATCCTTTATGATGGGATTTTGATTAAACAAGTCCTGGGATAAGTTATCATTTCTGCTGCTGCTTTGATTCTTTTGTATTGAATATTCTATAGACTGTTGAATTGATGGGTAAAATAAGGGAATGAAAGGATTTAGATAAAATTTCATCATCAATAGACTCACTGAAAGCGGCCTCCATTGAAGTCTAACAGCAACCAGAATTAGAGGGATGTTATCTCATCCTGTTCCCACCCACATGATTTGGATCTTGGCTTGATCTGGATATTTTGAAGGATTTTCCATTCAATTTGGTTTGGAGACAATGGGACAGTGACCTCTATGAAAAAATTTATTGAGTTTTTATGTATCAATGTTATGTCTGGCCATTAATGAGCAACAGTTTTGTTTATGATAATGATCCAGTTCCTATACAATTTATTGGTTGTTTCCCAGGATTTTTTATGGTCTGTATTAGCATATTTGTCATTTTCTTAATGGGGGATTTGTCATTTGTTAATCTCTGAAACATGAGATTGCTTTTAATATCCAAATCTGACTACCAGGTCATGTCTTGCTAAGATTTTTGATTGGGTGCCAAAGTTTTTGCAGCCTATAGTGATATATTATACTTCTTATCATTTTTCCCTATTATCTGATCATTAAGACCTTAAGGATAACTCTTCTGTTATTATAGATGGCCATTCATTCTGTACTGGCACCATAACCCTTTAATTTCCCCAAATTTAACCACATGACATCATTTGTTGACATATTATTGACCAAGCTCATGCTGGTTTCACCTTCATGGAGGATGTTTGATTGACTCTTGGAGCGTGGTTATTTCATTCACTATATCTAAGGCTGAACTATTTTAGATGGCATTCAACAAATCCTGGGGCAAGGGGTTATCTTCAGCCTTTATAAAATCTCATGAAATGACATCCCCTTATCCAAAGGAAACTCTGTGAGTTTAGACCATCTTTATCATGTGCCATAAAAATATATTTGGAACAGCTAGGTGACTCAGTGGATTGAGAATCAGGCTTTAAGATGAGAGGTCCTAGGTTAAAATATGACCTCACACACTTCTTAGATGTGTGACCCTGGGCAAGTCACCTAAGGCAGTAAGCTAGTCTAACTGCCTCATTTTGTAGGTGAGGAAAGGGGGAGGGGGGTTCAGAAAAGTTAAGGGATGTCATAGGATTATGAATCTAGAGCTGGAAGGAATTTCAGAAGCTCTTTAATCCCACCCCTTCATTTTACAGAGGAGGGGAATGAGACTCCAGGAAGTCAAGTGATTTGGCCAAGTGATTTGGTCTCAGTCTCAGAGTTAGTGACTATCCATGGCATGATTTGAACTCAGTTCTTCTGGCTCCAGAATCAATGTCCTTTCTACCACTGACACTGATTTTCCTAATGAGAGGAAGGCAGCATTTAGAAGTGGATACAGATTCAGGTGGTCTTAAGATAAATGATTTCAGTCCATTAAAAATACTTATGAGAGTGTTATCCACATCTAGAGAAAGAACTGTGGGAGTAGAAATTCAGAAGAAAACATAATGATTTGTCACTTGTTTATATGTGTAAATGATTAAAAAATTACTCTACAAAAGGGCGTTAAAAGATTGTCTGCCCTTTGAACCAGCCATACCATTGCTGGATATACACCCCAAAGAGATCATAAGGAAAAAGACTTGTACAAAAATATTTATAGCTGCACTCTTTGTGGTAGCAAAATTTTGGAAAATGAGGGGATGCCCTTCGATTGGAGGATAGCTGAACAAATTTTAGTATATGTTGGTGATGGATTGTGCTCAAAGGAATAATAAAGTGGAGGAATTCCATGGGGACTGGAACAACCTCCAGGAAGTGATGTAGAGTGAAAGGAGCAGAACCAGGAGAACATTGTACACAGAGATGGATACACTGTAGTAAAATCAAATGAAATAGACTTCTCTGCTAACAACAATACAATGATCTAGGACAATTCTGAGGGACTTATAAGAAATATCGCTATCCACATCCAGAGAAAGAACTGTGGGAGCAGAAACACAGCAAAAAAAAACTGCCTCATTACATGGGTCGATGAAGATATGACTGGGGATGTAGACTCTAAATGATCACCCTGGTGCAAATATCAATAATATGGAAATAGGTCTTGATCTTAATACATGTAAAACCCAGTGGAATTGCACATTGGCTATGGGGTGGGGGGATAGGAGGGGAGGTGTAATAGAGAGTTAGTCTGGTGGTAGAGAGAGGGAGAAAGAGTAGAGACCCCTCTTCTCAAAGCAGGGTTCAGGGGAAACAGCTGCTGTTTAACTTGACCAAGGAAGAGGAGAAGGGGGGTGAGCAGTTCCCCACTTCAGACTCCCCTCAGCTATGGCTGCTCAACCCCAAATTGCCTTTTGACTTCCCTCTAATACTAAAATCTTTCCTCAGAGAGAGAGAGTTATCCTCCCCCCTCAAACTGGAACTGGTTTCCACTCACACTAGAGTCAATTGGGGAATAGATGACAAACTTTATTCTAACTGATCAGTTTGGGAATAACACAGGGAAATGGCTGTGGGAAGGGTTTCTGTTAGGAAAGAGGGAAAGATGTCCCTATTCTAGCTACCCTTACCTCCCTCTTCAATTTGGGGAACCCAGGCCTTGGCAGCCTTGGGCCCCTGAAAGATTCAGGCTTGGATGGCCCTGGTCTTGGCCCCCCTAGGCACCATCCAGACCCAGGGCACCAGCAGCTGTGAGATGATCTTGTCAGCTGCTTGGTATCTTTTCAAACTGGCCACTTCAGTTGGGAATTGGTGGGGGGAAGGGTGTCCAATCACCAGGAGAAGGATATAAAGTCTTTCCTCAGGAGCAAAGTTGTAACCAGGCCTTTCCTTAGGCTGTCTCAGGATTATGAGAGTTTACTGCCTCTCTCTGACAGAAAACTCTTGCTCCCCCAAGATTCCAGAACATCTCCTGGAGGCCCTCCCCTGCTGTAGCTGAGGCTCCAGCAATTTCCCAGACTGTAACTTCAGTTCTAGGGTTTGAAACCTCTATCACAGAGGGAAAGAACATGAATCATGCTACCATAGGAAAATATTCTAAATTAATTAAATAAAATTTTTCAATTAAAAAAAGATTACTCTATTACAAAAATGAATAATATGGAAATAGGTATCAAGTGATAATACATGTATAACCCAGTGGAATTGCTTGTCAGGTCCAGGAGTGAAGAGGGAAGAAGAAAGGGAGAGAACATGAATCATGGAACCATGGGAAAATATTTTAAAATGAAATGAAATTTTAAAAAATACACTTGATCTTTGGGCCAGAGATGAGTTAAAAGCCCAAGCCAGAAAGAAATCAGAGCCTGGGAGTTTCATTGAGGAGTTAAACTATTCTTCCTGAGACCAAACTTGACTATTGAGAAGGCTTGTATTTCCCTCCTTAGGAGTCTCAATTAGGCCAGACTCTGCGGATGTCTCTCTCACCTCATCCCTAAGTAGAAAATGTTAGAGGTGGAATATTCATGTTTGAAAAAGATTCCTGCTCACCTTTAATATTTAATGTCTGAAAAGTACTTTGAAGGTTAAATCACTCCTGATATGAAACGATATTTTCATTTAGCCTTTTCATCTTCCAAAATTAGTGCCCAAAGTAAGAGCTACATTTATTTTTACCATTTGATATGTTCCCTTCTGAAGTGACTTTTTGATTTATCTACTATTCAGGAATTATCTAACTTGAATTTAGGTTACATTCTTTTTTTTTAATGCAGACACTGTCAGGGGCTCTGAAACTTATGAGTTATGTGACCAGAACCAAGTCCCTGAAACTTAGTTCAGCTGGTCTGGGAGAGAGGGGAGAGAAAGCAAAGAGCAGATAAGAGAGGAAGAGAGGGAAGGAAAAACAAAGATTAAGGGAAGGAAGGAGGAAATGGGGAAAGGAAGGGAAATATGACAGTGCCTACTGTCAAGGAGCTCACCTTTTAATGGGGGGAGACAACACACTGATCAATCAACAAGTATTTATTAGGCACCTGATATATACCCGGCATTGTGCTTTGCCCTGGAGATTCAAAGACAAAGTCAAACAATTCCTATGATCACAGAGTTTACATTCTTTCATAGGTCAAATGGCAAGATCCAGGCGTTCTAGGAATGCATAAGTGGTAGGTCAAATGGCAATTCTTCAGGGATCTGCAGGGTGTAGTGGAAGGACAGATGGTCAAGGCCTATGATCTTCCATTTATCAGAAAGTTCATAGTTATTGACATCTGACTCGTTGAAGTCATGTGAGTGACAATACGTGCCAGTTGGAGATGGGAAACTTCAGAAAGCCTTGACCCAACATCATCAAGAGGGAAGAGAGCTCTAAGATCAGAGAGGCTATTGACACTATTGATTCTCTCTTCCATGAGTAGAAATAGAAAGTCACTCTTCAGCCATGAAAGGAACATTGACAGGGAAGTTGGCGGGAATGGTTCCAGGCTATGTGTGTTCTTCCTGGATCCTCCAAAAATGTAGGGAATTCTAGGCTTCAGGAGGGCTAGCTTAGACAAGAGGGAAGAGCACTCCATGGAGTCTGCTCCTACTAGGATTAGATTTGATTATTGAACACTAAGAGGAAATAGAAAGAAAGGAAGCAACAACCTGATGATAAAGAAAAGGAGTTCTGAAGCCTGATGATAGAAAGTGGTATTTTAGTAAAACTCCCCATACACTTTTCAACCAGGTCTAATCCATTCAGACTCATTTCAATTTTGGCCACATTATTGGTGGTGGGGAGGAAAGATGTAGGAAATGAAGAAAGCAGCTCTGGACTGGACCTAGGTTCAAGTCCTACCTTTGACATAGACTGTGCGACTCTACAAGGCAGTAAAGTGGTGTCAGAGTGTAAAGAGTGCTGGGCCTGGAATCAGGAAGACTCATCTTCCAGAGTTCAAATTCAGTTTCAGATACTTACTAGCTGTGTGATTCTGGGCCAATCTCCTGGTCCCTTATTTGCCTCAGTTTTTTAATCTATAAAATGTGCTCGAGAAGGAAATGGCAAACCATTCTAGTATCTTTGTCAAGAAAATCCCAAGTGGAATCACAGAGAGTTAGACACAATTGAAAAGTAACTAAATGACAACAAAAATGTGACCTTGGGCAACTTATTTAGCCTCTCTGTGACCCCAATGTATTTTTAAGACTATAAATTATAGATAAAATGCTGCTATGCATAAATGGAGGGAGTTTCTAACCTAAAAATTTCTAAATGGGGACAAAAAAAATAAAAACCAAATAGAAATAATTTAAAACTAAGGAGGCTTCTGCCACTGATATTGTTGAAAATATAGAGGGGTAGCAAGGTGGCTCAATGGATAACCAGACCTAAACATAAGAGATCCTGGGTTCAAATCAGGCCTCAAACACGTCCTAACTGTGTAATCCAAGGCAAGCCACATAACTCCCATTGTCTAGTCCTATTTAGTATTGATTCTAAAATGAAAGATAAGAAAGGAGGAAAGAATAGAAAAGGAGAAAGGGAAGAAAAGATGTAGGGAGGAAGAAAGGAATCATACATGTGGAGGCGTGATAATTATTATAGGAAGCCGAGTACAGTAGGAAGAGCACTAACTCTACAGTCACATAGCCTGGATTCAAACCACCCCTCTGATGGAAACAACCAGTGTGACTTAAGTCAGTTAATCTCCCTGAGTTTCAGTTTCTTCACCTATAAAATGAAAGAGCCAGACAAGATAGCTTCTGAGATCCATTCCAACCCTGGATGCTGCTTTTCAATTCCACAAAGAAGATTAGAAACACTCCAATCCTATTCAGGAGAACATATGAACAATGATTCATGTGGACATAGAGTGGGAGATGAGCTTCATTTGCATCTAGAGGGATCTGAAAATAAAGAAATATCTGCTGTGGATCATCTTCCAGAGGCAAGAATCTCTGCCTCATTTCCCTTTCAGTGCTGAGCATCCTTTTGTCTTACAAAAGGACCCCAGTAGCTTCAGAGATGAGATGACTTCCTCTGGTCTGGAACACACCATGAATAATTTGACATCTCTTCATAGGTGTAATTTAAAATATTCCAAAGCTGGCTCATTAAGAGAGATTCTTACTTCCCCTCAGAGTCCTCATTTCATTAAGCTCCTCATTCTATCCTTTTTCTATGGAGTGCCTGTTTTGGTGTCTGTCCAACTTCACAGAGAGAGGTGCTATTTTTTCACCAGGGCTCCATTTAGGGTGGACAACACTGGGAGACATTTCAAACTCTGACCACATACCTATTAAATATAATTATAAATTGTCCTTTATTCTGAGAATAGCATTGCTTGGTTGTTGTGATACACTGGAGAAAGAGGACTTGGCTTCAAAGATGATACATTGGCTACACTGGACTTGGAGTCAGGAAGATCCTTTGTGTGTAAACATAAACAAGTCATTTCATCCTGTTTGCCTCAGTTTCCTCATCTGTAGAATGAGGACTAGAGAAAGAAATGACAAATCATTCCACTTTTGCCATGAAAACCCCAAATGGGGTCACAAAGACTCAGACAAACTAAAAACAAAACACAACTTATGTGGCAACTCGGTTAATCTTCCTGGATCTCAGTTTCCTGATCTTCAAAATGCAGGAGTTGGACTGGATGCATTCAGAGATCCCTTCCAGCTCTAGAGCTGTGGTATGATCACTAACACCAGGGTTTTCCCATACTACTGACGAGCTCTGCTAGCCCCAGAAAAGTTTTAAAAGCCACTTGACTGTTTCCTATCTATTCCTTTTTCAACATCCTTTCCTGCATTTTCCTGGATTCTTACCTTAGTATGCCATGAAGAATGGCAGTAGGAGAAAGCCCCTTAGTTATTACTGGGCTCTATGCTGGGAACAGAAAAACAAAAGTATTTTAGAAGATCTTTGCTCTCAGTGAGCTTACATTGAAAGGATGCAGCAATACGTATGTCCACAGACATGTACAAGACTCATATAAAACATGTAAAGTAACCAAGCTTTGGAGGGTAGAGACTTTGGGAAAGCTCTCCTACAGAAGGCAGCACTGGAAGCAGTAAGGGATTCCAAGAATGTCTAGGCTTCAAGGCAGAACAACTTTGTTGTTGTTCAGTCACGTCCAACTCTTCATAACCCCATTTAGGGTGCTAAAATACTATAAGTAGTTTATCATTTCCTTCTCTAACTCATTTTATGGATAAGGAAACTGGTGCAAACAAGGATAAATGACTTACCTAGGATCACATAGCTAGGTAGTGTCTGACACTGGATTTGAACTCACAAAGATGAGTCTTCCGAACTCTAGTATGGGCACTCTATCCACTATACCATCTAGCTTCCCCAGAGCCTAACTAGGGAGATGAAATCAGAACTGTGCATCAGGGTGCCAATAAATACTATTCTGGAACACACTTCTTCCTTGAAACTACCTGACTCTTTCTACCTCCCCTAAGTTCCATTCCTTCAAAAAACAGCATTTATGTCTGTCTAATGTCACAGAAAGAGGACACCAATGTCCTAGGGTGAGCATCCTTCTCCTCCATGTCTTGCTTCCCCCAGGCACACACACACACACACACACACACACACACACACACACACACACACACACATTCCCAATTACAGTTGTCCTTTAAGGAAGACAGAAGGAAAAGACAACATATTCTAAAACAGCCTTTTCTGGCTAACCAGGGAGCATTGCTTATTGGTGGAACAATTTCCCATCTCTTTATGAAAAGGGGATTGATGACAGGTCCCTTTATCCTAAGCACAGCATTATTCCAAAAAGGATCCCTTGAGCAACTGGGAAATGGTAAGGAATAAGATTATCTTCTCTGGGTAGGATGATAATACCTTATTATCATTAGACTTTTCACTTTGAAGGAATTTCTACAGCTTAGCACAGTAGAGAAAACATTATATTTCAAGGAAGGAAACTAAGTATAGTTCCTTCCTAGCTTTGGAGAAATCACTGAAACCCTTCAGACCATCAATTTCTCCTTCTATAAAATGGGAATAATAACACTATATTACATCAGTTGTTTTGAGGACAGAACTCTAAAAATCTCAAAACAATAAAAATGTATGCTGTTGTTATTCAAGTAATAGAATTATGGAATCTTAGAATCAAGACAATTCAAGCCAAAAACATTTGTTAAGAGTCTACTATGTGTTCAGTTCAAAACTGACCTCAGACATATAGCTGTGTGACTCTGGGTGAGTCACTTACCCCCAAATGCTTAACACTTACCATTCTTCTAACTTAGAACTGACACTCCTAAGACAGAAGGTAAGGGTTAAAAAAAAAAAGAGCCTCTGTGCCAGGAACATACATAATATCCTAGAGTGGTCTGATTAGAATGGAGTACAGGGTGGACCTCTCAGCTCTCTCATCATGGATATTTTTTTTTAAACCCTTACCTTCTATCTTGGAATCAATACTGTGTATTGGCTCCAAGGCAGAAGAGTGGTAAGGGCTAGGCAATGGGGGTCAAGTAACTTGCCCAGGGTCACACAGCTGGGAAGTGGCTGAGATCAGATTTGAACCCAGGACCTCCCGTCTCTAGGACTGGTTCTCAATCCACTGAGCTACCCAGCTGCCCCCTCATCATGGATATTTTTAATGCAGCCTAAGATTACATTAGCTTTTGTTATTGCTTTGGCATACTATTTAATCATAATAAGTTTATACTCATCTGAAAAATCAAGTTTTTTCATATAAATCGTCCTTGAGTCATGTGTCTGCCATCTTGTACTTGTGAGACTGATATTTTTTGGAATAATCCATTAGACTGTAAACACCTTGAGGACAGAGGCGTCTTTTCCCTCCTTCTTTTGCATCCCCAGTGCCTGGCATAACACATGTAAATGCTTATTGAATTGAACCCTAATTTAGGGATTTTACATTTATCACTAGGAAATTTAATTCCATTCTAGATTCAGAGATTGTTATATCTGCAAAGCAACTTTAAGCTCCTCTAGTCCAAAACCTTAATGTAATAAATGAGGAAACCAAGTCTCAACAAAGTGACTTACTCAAGTCCTAACAGCAAAGATGGTACTCAAATCCAGCTCTTTAGGGACATTCAAGTGGTATGTTAGGCAGACTGCAGGAGGATTCAGACACTTAATAGTTCTATGTCCCTGAGCAAATCATTGAAGTCTCTGAGCCTCAATTTCCTTATCCATAAAATGGGTATAATAAGAGCACCAACCTCCCATAGTTGCTGAGGATCAACCGAGAGAGGATATGCAAAGCAATTTTGCAAATAGTATATAGATAGATATAGATTTCTACATATAGACAATTTAAAACTATTAGTAATTATATATAACAATCATGACATATGGCATATACACAGATATATTTATAAATACACACATATTGAATATGCCATGTCAGTATTATTTATTTTCTCAATTACTTTTAGTTATATAACATATTGCAAACTATGTGTTCATATAGTTATATAGTTTATGTAAATATATGTTTGTGCCATATGTCAGTTATTTTTATTATCCTCATTTGTATATTTTGCGAACTATATTTATTTTTACAGACAAACATAGTTAATACACATATATGTTCAGGTGTCAGTTATATCATCATTATTTACTACTCCTATTCCTGGCCCGTGTTCTTTCCATCAGACCACATGGACCCCAGTCAAAAGCTGCCCCTTCTCTCTCTTGCTTCTTGCTGCTCCTGGTATGGCTCTCAAGCCCATCCCCAGGCAACAGGACCCCCAATAGCTGGATTCAGACTGGCCTGTTTTGGCAAGGTTCTCAAGGTGAAAGAAGTCAAGCCAGTCCTACAATTCCAGCAGCACTCTCTGCCCTTGTTTGCTCTCATCCCTGACAGTTTTAAAAGCCATTTTCTGTTGTCCTTGGCATTTTAGTGCCAATCCCATTTAATTGTGAGCTCTGACACTGCTGACGTTCAGAAAGGACAGTGCCACTCATTTGAACAAGATAGACTCTTTTATTGCTCCATTCTAGTCATAATCCCCATCCTGCCAAGGCTCAGCAGTGCTTTAACAGGCAATTATTATACCTGGGGAAGCACCACAAAAGGCCCCTTGGACAAAGATATATTTAGTTGTTGGGAGGGGTGGGAAGTGAAGGGAGAGGGGAATGGGGAGGGAAGAGACTTTGGACCTCAGGACACAGAGCCCCGTGTCAGGAGAGACTGACCTCAGAGGGAAGACAACCTCTAAAACTTCTTAAAGCTGCCCACAGAGAAACTGGGGGAGAAGAAAGAGAACTCAAGGAGGAAGTCGGCTGGGTTACAGCTAATAGTGAAAATTATTCTTTGTAATTAGGTACAAAACCTGCTTGTTCTAGCTACCAGAAAGTTCGAGGGCTGTGAGCAACTTCTAAATTTTGCCATTCTGGAACGCATCCCTTCCTGCCCTACCCTAGTTACACATCTGACTCTAGGGTGCTAAATTCAGTTGTTCTATCCCCAAAGCAGTCTAAGTGCTCTAAGGCAGCTCCCAAATTCCAACACCCTGTAACAAACCTCTTACTTTCTCTAACCTAGTCACAGGTCCTTGTTCACATATTACTGATGAGATCACCAGTGTCATGTTATTATTAAATCTTGTGTTAAGATCTCAAAGTAACCATTTTTTAACTCAAATGTACTGCTCTATAAAGTGAAAGTAGGTGCCATTCATAATGCTCTTTCCAGTCATTTTTCTTCTGTGGATTACAAAAGCACTTGTTCAACCATCATAGTCTATTTCATACCTGTGGTCCTCTGGGATATTCAGTTTTATAGCTCAATCAACCAATAAACATCTATGAAATGCCTAGTTTGCAAGTACTCCACTAAGTGTTAGATAGCCAGCTGGAGAAATTTCTCTTGACACCTTTCTCATTTCCCTCTATTTTCCATTTAAAACCTTCTTAAACAAGATTGGCAGCTCTCTAGACATTCTTCTGAGACCTTAGCCCCAAGAAGAAAGAGACTATGAGAGACTTGAGCCAAGTATGAATAACCACATCCCATTCTCCATCCTTCTCCTCATAGCCAAGCTATACACTTCATTTGCTCTCCTTCTCATACAAACATTCCAAGTTTCATTTTGAAGAAGACCCAAGACAATTATCTGGGATGCCAAGTGCTTCGGTCTCCTACCTTCTCCTTCACTCCAATCCAGCAAATCCATATTACTACCTGCAAGGCACAGTGCCAAGCACTGGGGATATAATTAATGGAAAGAAAGTCTCTGTCTTTAAGCGGCTTATAGTCTAAAAAGGGAGACAACATACAAAAGGAGTCAGGAACAGAGATGGGGGTGAGGGAAGAAAGGGGACAGGTATGGGAGACCACAAAGTTCCTGGCCCCAGGGGCTTCTTGTTGCTCCATGGAATGGAAACCAGGCAGAGCAGTAGAGACAAAGTGGAATGAGTTGAGTCTGATTTCTCCCCTCTGTAAAGGAAGGCATTGAGAGGAATTTGGTACTCCACTTTCAGTAGCCCAATCAGAGGGGAGAAAAGGCTGAGGCAGGTGGTATCCATCAAGGCTTCAGTTAGCAGCTTGGTGATGAGTTAGAAGTGATGAGCTTATCCTGGGAGGGGCATCTTGTTCCTTGGAGGTGAGTGAAACCAAACAGAGCAGCAGATGCAAACTAGGATCACTCCACACTTGCAGTCCTTCAGTCAAAAAACCTAACTTTGCCATACCCTCCTCCCTAATCTAAGTCCATGCCTTCTCCAACACGCTTCAAGAATTTCATTGGGTTCTTATTTCCTCTCAACCAAACAGCATTCCCTGTGATCATTAGTAGAGGTGCATTCACAAAGAGAAAAAATGAAATAAATACAAACTCTTTGATCATTTAGTCAAAATGGAGTTCAAACATTACCTTCTAAAAGAAGCCTTTCTGAATCCCTATCAATTGCTGGTGACTTCCAAGTCAAAGTACTTTTATTTAACTACATTAGATTAATTCTCTATAGTCTGTATACATTTATATATGTACTTCTTGTCTCCTCTGTTAAAACGTAAGGGTCTTTAGGGTATCTTTCTCTTCATATTTATGTCCTCAATGCCAAATACAATGTGTGGCACATAGAAGGTGCTTAATAAGTTCTCATTGATTGGTTGACTTCAAAATCTATATTGGAACACCATCTGTTTTTTGTTTTTCAGTAAAATTCACTGGTTGCAGTAAAAATGCCAACCTCTAATCTTCATTCTTATTGGGGAAAGGGAGAGAGAAAAATGTTTTCATTAGCATGTTGGAAAATACCTTATTTTCATACCAGGTGGAGTCCTAATGAAACTGATTTCCATATGGAGCACAAGAAAATCAGCCTCAGAACTATGGCCACCACAGGAATGTATAGCCTCCATTTTGGCATACTGAGTATATTATTTTTGTTTATGACTTTGCATCTACATCTGCTGGTGAGTAATTTCTCTTCCCCCCTGGGCAAAAGAAGAGAGTTTTGAGTTAAAGGAATAAAAATATAAGCCAAAGAACAATCCTTCCATTAAAAAAGTAGAATATTTCCAAATGGCAGAAACACCTATTCCTTCTTCCTTTTGTTAAATCACAGAAAGAATTACCTGCGATGACATCTTAATCAAATTTGTGGGTAACACAAAGCTAAATGAGGGAAAGCCACATTGAATGGCATAGGCAGGATATGATAATATCAAAAAATATAGAGTATTAGCATGAATCTAATGAGATGAATTGTGATTATATTAAGACATTCTAGATTTAAAGCTGCAAGGAATCATATAGGTCATTAACTCCAACTCCTTCATTTTACAAGAACATAAAACATGGAGATCCACTTCCTCTGGATCAAAAATGCACAGACTAAGGTAGAATTTGAACTCATATTTTCTTTCTCTCTGTTTTTTTAAAATGTGTAACTTCTACCTAAGAATTTAATACTAATGGGGCAGCTAGGTGGCTCAGAAGATTGAGAACCAGGTCTGGAGAGTTCAAATGTGGCCAAAGATACTTCTTAGCTATCTGACCCCAGGCAAGTCACTTGACCCCCATTGCCTAGCCCTTATTGGTTAGAACCCAATATTGGTTCTAAGACAGAAGGTAAAGAATTTTATGGGGAAAAAAGGATTGATACTAAGTATTGGTTCTAAGGCAGAAGAACCAGAAGGGCTAGATAATTGAGATTAAGTGACTTGCCCAGGGTGATATACCTAGCAAGTGTATGAGGGTAGATTTAAACCCAAGTCTACCTGACTCCAGGTCTAGTATTCTATCCAGTGTGTTACTTAGCTACCCCTCACTATACTATTCTAGCCACTATGCCCCCAAGGCACCACTGTTGCCAGGAATAATGTAAAGTTTTGCACTTAGGTACCAAAAATAGATTTTACAAGTATGAGATGAGGAATGTGGACCTGGATAACGTGTTGCCTCAAGGACTGAGGAAGTATCAGTAGCCTACAAATTCAGTATGAGTCAACATTGTCATGTAGTAGAGAAAAAAGTGAATACAATTTTAGGGTGTGTGTAATTAGGATCTGCTTCCCAAAACTTTAAATCTCAGCTTCCCATGTTCCTTCTCACATTATGTACTAATGGAGGGAGGATATAAGTTTGGGGTAGCTCAGCCCCTCACTCTCTTCCTACCACTACCATGAATGCAGCTGGGAAAACTTTTCTTAGGTTTTTACTTTTGTTCTTGTATTCTTTCTACTTCTAGTGATTATTAATGAATCTTATAAAATATAATTCTTGGAGTTATTGGATATTAATTTAAATCTTACAGGTTTTGGGGGGAGGCATAGTAGGGTATATAAAGAGGAGATGACCTTTCCCTTCTCTGGTCAGGCCACTTGTGCAGTACTGTGTTCTGATCTTTTAGGAAGGACATTGTTAATAAGCTGGAGAACATCCTGGACAATGGTCTCAAGGATGGAAAAGGTCACTGAGATCATGCCATCAGGTGAAGGAAGCAGGCATGTTTAGCTGATAGAAGAATAGAGACATGTTATCCATCTCCAAATATATGAAGGAATAGAATCTAGAAAAAGCATCAGATATGTTCTGTTTGTGCCCAAAGGTGGAAAGAAAGAATAGTTAATAGATACTGTAAAGAGGAAAATTTAGGCTTGATATAAGGGAAAACAACCATTAAAGTCATCTAAAAGTCCTGTTTTGGGAAGTAATGACTCTTCCTTGCCCAGGATCTTTGAACAAAGACTGAATGACTTTTTTCTCAGTCTATTGCCAAGTGGGTTATTTGTCCCTTAGGCCATCTAGTCTCTGATGCCCCCGTCTGACTCTGAGATTTTGTGATTCTCTGAAAAGAAATCCATGAAAAGGTTATGTGAATTTCCCCAAACTCAGGTTCTTTATGCTGGAAATTTTCATTACCAATTTCTGGGGACCCAGATTACACCTGTGACTTTGCTGGCTCAGGAAATTCCATCTGCCAAGGAGGAAATTAAAGTCACCCCCTCCTCTGAAATGTATTGGCTTAAGAGAATTGTCCAGACTTGAGTATTGACAAAGACCAAATAATGAACTATCTAAAGGTGAACAGCTAGTGTGCCAGAGGCAGCATTCAAACTCAGGTCATCCTGGTTTCCAACCTGCCTCTCTATCCACTACACCACATGGCCAGGCAGACCTATACAAATATCAAGGGCCTGGACAAACAAAATATTCCCTCATTTCCTCAAGGCAGAGCAATCCATTTATTAAGTGCTCACTGTACCAGGCACAGAACTAACTTTTGAAAATCATTTCCTTAAACTCATTCTAATTACATATCTTCAAAATTTCTTAAATCTAAAATATTTACAATATCTTATATGCCAAATATAACTTACTTAAAACTAAATTATCATTGTCAATTGGTTCTAACCCTAGGTAGATGACTTAGAACATGCCAAGATCTTATTAATACAAGGCACAGGAGAGAATGGGAAGATACAATTATTATCAATACTTAAAACATAATATTTTTAATTTATAAGATGGATTTTATATTGCAAGAGACAATTTTTAACTTCAAGTTTGTGTTGATAAATCTGAGAAACCTTATGGATTTTCTCAACATTCAATATTGGCAAATACCTTATGGATGGCCCATAATGGAATCTTAATACATCTCTGTTGAACAGTGAATAAATGAATGAAAGGAATAATTTCAAAAATAGAACTTCAGTGTTCTGAAAGGGTTAATTCAGCTTACTCTGAGAGAAGCTGTCATCGTGAACTTTTAAAATTGCATTATATAACCAATTCAACCTTTGAGCCCAAATGGAAGGCCATATCTACTTTTATTGTTCTATTTCTTCTTCATAAAACTCTGAAAAGATGAGAGCAAAGGGTGACAATTTCTTTTAAATGATAAAGGGAGAGACATTATCTTTGGATTTTGAGTTAAAAGGAACTTTAGGGAACATCAGCCCAACTTTCTCATTTTCCAGAGACAAAACTAGAGAGGATAGATATCATTGTTTCCAAGGATCATATAAGCAGCAAGGAACCAAGCGGACAATTAGACAACCTGGGGGATAGAATTCAAATCCAACCTCAGACACTTTCTAGCTGTGTGATTGATTCTAGGCAAGTTATTTAACTTCCCTTAGCCTCGGTTTCCTTTTCTGTGAAATAGGGATAATGTTAGCACCAATCCCTCTTGCTGTGAGGATCAAATGAAACAATATTTCTAAAGTGCTCTGCAAGTCTTAAAATGTCATATAAATATTATCTATTTTTAAGCTATGATCTGAACTGAAAAGTATATTCCTATCTTTATCATTTGAAGAAAATTGTCCCCCTTTGCTCTCTTCTTTTCGGTGTAATACAGCAGAAAGATGGCTGATTTTGAATTTAGAGGACCTTGAATCTAATTCCCAGCTCCACCATTTACAATCTGGGTGACTTTGGGGAAGAAGAGAATAAACATTTACATAGCACTTGTTGTGTGCCAAGCATTATGTCAAATGCTTTATAAATTTTATCTCATAATATCACACATGCAATGTGATCCTGGCAAAGTCACTTGACCTCTTGTCAGCCTCAGTTTCCTTATCTTTAAAAAAAGGACAAAAATAGCATTTACCTACCAGGATTGTAGTAAGGCTAGAATGAGATAAAATTTATAATTTATAATTTATGCCTAGGACATAGTAGATGACATAAAAACACTTACTTTCTCCCTTTACAAGGCATCTAGATAACACAGAGGATAGAATTTTGAACCTAAATTCAGGAAGACCTGAGTTCAAATATGACTTCAAGCACTTTCTAGTTGTGTGATCCTGGGAAAGTCACAGCCTCTGTTTATTTCATCTATAAAATGGAGATAATAACCGTGTCTACCTCCCAGGGTTGTTGCAAGGATAAAATGTGCTAATCTTTCTAAAGCAGTTTGTGAATCTTAAAGCTCTATAGAAATGCTATCATTTATTTGTTTGTTTGTTTGTTTATTATAGGACTCTAAAAGGGATATAAGAGACCATCAAGAAAAAATCCATTATTTTACATATAAGGAAACTGAGACCCAGGGATGCTAAATGACTTACCAAAAAGTCACCTGGAAAATCAGGATCAGAAGTGGGATTTGAACTGAGTTCCTCTGATGGCAGAGTTAGCACTCCTGACACTACTCCACATTTTCTACCTCTTCAAGTAAGGACAAAAGAGGTCCTAAGAAGTTAATAGGATTTGCCCATAGCCATGGAATTACTGTGTTGGGATTCAAACCCAGGTCCTCAGATTCCCTATACATTGCTGACAGAATCAAAGAGTTAGAAGTGATCTTTGAGTCCATCTAGTTCCCTCCATCTTTGAAGAAGACTCATTTCTCTAACCTCATTGGTTATTCAGTGATTATTCATTCATAGATCATAAATCTAGAGTGAACGGACCATTAGAAGCCATCACCTTCCACGTTCTCATTTTAAAAGTAAGGAAACTCAGGCATAGAACAACAAAAAATACTTTTCCAGGGCCCCAAGAGAGTAAATGTCTAAGGTAGGATTTGAAACCAAATGTTCCTGACTCCAGGTTCAATGTACTATCTGCTACATGTTTACTTAAAGAATTCCAATCAGAGGGAAGTGGGAGAAAAGGTGGAACCCACTACCACCAAAGACATCCCATTCCTATTGTAGAATGAATGCTCTAATTCTTACAACTCTTCTTATATACCATGAAAATCCTTACTTTGCATGGAAAGCCACAGCCTTATGAATGATAATTTAATTCCAATAGTATTTATAGCCAGATGAAATTTCCAAGTCGCTAATAGCTTCTACCTCTGTTTTTGGAACAAATATTCTAGATTTTGGAAGGAAAAGGGAAAGGAAATGCACTTCATTAAAAGATCTAGAGAAATGGCTTAATTCTGGGAATTTACAGGGAAGACCAAAAGCTCATGTTAACATTTTTATTGGGAGGCATTTTTATTAATTTATTTATGTTAAACCTTCACTATTTCTTGTTGGGGGATAGAGGCAACTTGGACTCTTGAAGATGCTTCCAATCTCACAAGCTATGGCAGACCTTCCATAACTGGAAAGCCTTCAAGGACTGACAGGGCAATTGATTGTGATCCCAGGAGCAGTCTTGCTGAGTTTGGAGCTCTTGAGAAGGCTGGATGTCAAGTGATGAATTATTTGGACCACGTTGACTCATGAAATCATAAATTAAGATGTGGAGGGGTTATGTCCTACATAGGAGGAGTACTCACGCTGATGAAATCATAAATCTATTGAAGTATTCATATTTAAGTTTATTTTCCCAGTCATGGTTATATCGATCTGATAGAAACCAACCTTTACCAGCTACCTTGGATTTTGAAACTAAATGAGGCATTGCAAGATAAAGGCCACAGAAGTGGTTATTTCTGTATCTAGTAGTTTTTCTCAAGGACTCTAGAATCTTGGAGAGATAGCAAAGTATTAGTGACAATAAATATATACTTAAATCTAAAAAAGTAAAATAGAAACATGTTCCAAAAGTTAGAGGATAGGTAGGACTGACCTCCAATAAGAATTATATGGCTGTTCCCGGCCCCCCTCTCCCCCTTTGAGTAGCCTGACCTACCAAAAAATAATGACTGATGGACCATGGAATATGACTACTTCCTGTCACTAGGTTCATTTCTATTAGAAAAGGGTTTGTTTCTGGTTAAGTGTTTATCCATCAAGACTATGACTTCTAAGTGGATAAAGTCAACTTCTGGATGGAAGTCAAAGAAGTATAAACCCAAGTCAGACAAACTTAAGGATAGTAATGGGCTCTTTCTTCCTCTTCTATGTCACTTTACCTGGACAGAGCTGGCTAGTGTAAGTTAGATTTCCTTGAACTTCTTATAGGCTCGGCTCATTTGTAACCTCCTCTGTCCACCAACAAGTCCCATTTGGTCTTTTTGGTGTAACCATGTTAAGTGCATGCAAGTGGAAGAAAGTGAAGGGTTTAGCTACTTTATAACCAGCCTTATCTCTAAGAAGACCGACCTGTCCTCCAAGAGTTTACATTAGCCCGGGAAACAATATATCGATCTTGACAGCCAAATGGCAACTTCAGGCAAACCACTAAGTCAGACTTAGATCTTAGAACCAGATATGAATTCCAAGAGGTCAAAACCAAAAAGACCTCTAAAGATAGTCATGTATTCATAGCTCTAGAGCTGTTAGGGACTTCAGAAGCTACCTAGTCCAATCCCTTAATGTAAATGTCTTTTACCAAAAAGCTAAATGTTGTCTACTTGCTAATTAAGTGGGAAACATACCCATGGAAGCCTATGAGTGAAAGTACTATGAAACCACTCCAGTATAATCCCCTGCAGTCGTCCTTTGCAGACCCTGCCCACCAATGTGAAGTGGGACTTGGAAAGTCAGCATATATGGAGGAGGGGAGGCTATACCATATGAGGAAATCAGTATTTATTGATAAGGAAATTGAAGACCAAGGAAGTTAAATGACTGGCCCATATTTAGCACCAAAGGTAGGATATCTACCAATACACTTTCCACTATACTGATTACTATAAGAAAGTCCAAAACCCATGTGAAGTATTTGGGGGGGGGCAGATAAAAAAAGTACATTTCCTTAACAGGAATTAACATCTTGAAATAAGACCAGGAAATGAGTTCTAAGTGGATCTGAAGCACCCAAATCTACCTCAGCTAAAAACATGCAAAATTGGTAAAACATTAAACCTAGAAAATATGGCAGTTGGGTTCACTATAGGGCATAAGATTGTTCACTGGAATATGAAGAACTGACAAAAATGTCCTTTCCTTCCCCTAGTTATCATTTTCATTTAAAAGGAAGATAATCCAGGGGCAGCTGGGTAGCTCAGTGGATTGAGAGTCAGGCCTAGAGATGGGAGGTCCTAGGTTCAAATCTGGCCTCAGACACTTCCCAGCTGTGTGACCCTGGGCAAGTCACTTGACCCCCATTGCCTAGCGCTTACCACTCTTCTGCCTTGGAGCCAATACACAGTATTGACTCCAAGACAGAAGGTAAAGGTTTTAAAAAATAAAAAATAGAACAAAATAAAAAATAAAAGCAAGGTAATCCCCAAGAAAAAAAAATTATATATATATAAGCCCCTGAGGACAGGCTTTTTTTGCTTCTAGATTTCCAGAAT
Source organism: Monodelphis domestica (assembly GCF_027887165.1). NCBI lineage: Eukaryota > Metazoa > Chordata > Mammalia > Didelphimorphia > Didelphidae > Monodelphis > Monodelphis domestica. The sequence goes on from NC_077231.1 coordinate 76,077,326, forward strand.
TAAGTTCAGTGAGTGTTGTATATAATAGGAATCTAATAAATGTTTGCAGAATTGAATTAAATTTTAAGATGCTATAAAAATCACTTTGAAAATTAAAAGAAGTGTTATATATTTATTTTAGAGACCAACAGAGTACTTTGGAACAGAAGTGTGTTGTGGTGGAAAGATGACTGGATTTCAATTCAGAGGACCTTAATTCTAATTTTGCTACTTACTACCCTTGTTTATGGGTTCACAGTTCCAACTCCTACTTTCATTGTCAGATAGAGTCTACAGAGAACAACTGTCTTCTACTACTCAGGATTCTAAGAATTACCTTGAAGGAGATGATTATCTAGTACTCTTGTTCATGAGCCCCCACTAGTATATTTCTAACTTCATGAAGTCAGCAGACATCATTTAGCATTTTAGCAAAGGACCTTTACTAGGATGGTAAAGTAAAAACAGCAGATACAAAATATCACCCCAAAAGGCGCACAATTCCACTATTAGAGAGAGGTTCAGGGGCAGTGAGTTCTAACCATAGAGAATAGGTTGGTCAAAGGTTATGATCATAATTTCTGATTACTGGAATGCTTTTCTTAAGTTCATAACCAAAATTCCTCTCTGGTACAAAGAATTACTCTCCTTTAAATTTCTTCCTCTCATGTGTGACTACCCTTTTATAACTGTCTATTTCTGGGTGACTTTCTTGCTCCTGGTTTGGTGTGTTGTCTGCCACTGGTATAGCCACAAGGGTCAGCTTCCTCAAGATTCTCCTGGGTCTGGATTCCTTGAACCAGTTTGAGTCCAAACTGAGTCCACTGCTAAAAATACTTCTGCTATTTAAAACCTTGAGAGTTATGGTTATCTTGTTTAGTTAACTAATCTCAGAGTTCTTATCTTGACATAATTAAAGAGGCAGACCATAGGGTATAAAATATTTTGTTTACACATTCAAAAACTTCATCAAACTACCCTTAGATTTGACAGAATGAATTACATTAATTAGGATTAGATTGGAACTCCACCTTTACATGTGCAACTTTAGGCAAATCACTAAAATTCCCTTGGCTTGTTTCTTCATATTTAAAATGAGGGGGGAAGCTAGGTGGTTCAATAGATTGAGAGTCAGGCCCAGAGACAGGAGGTCCTGGGTTCAAATCTGGTCTCAGACACTTTCTAACTGTTTGATCTTGGGCAAGTCACTTAACCCCCATTGCCTAAAAAAAAAAAATGAGAATATTGGAGGAAATTACCTCTAAAGTCCCTTCTAGCTTTAAATCTACAATCTTATGTCATCCCATATATCCCCCTCATTCTAATAGTGATAACTCAAAAGCTTTTTTAATTAAATGCATGGGATTAACCTATAAACACCTTGCCAAGAAAATCCCAAATGGGGCCACAAAGAGTCAGACATGACTAAAACAGCTGAACAACAACAGATGTTTTAGAAATAGAAGGAAAAAATGAAATGATCCATGGGGAAAAACTGAAAGAAGAGGACAAGACATTTTTCTTGGCCAGGTCCATGACAAAAAAAAGAAAGAAAAAGGCTTTGGATGAAAAGTACAAAGCAATAAGAGAAATTAAAAGAATCCTGACTCTGGAGCCAGATAGCCAGAGTTCAAATCCCACTTCTCATGCATACTACCTGCCATTTAACCTCTTAGGGTCTCAGTTTCCTTATCTGTAAGATAAGAGAGTTGGATTAGATGATTTCTGAGCTTCCTTCAGCTCTAAGTCTATGATTCTTTGACCTTAGTGAATATATATTCCCATTTTTTACCAAGTTTAGGATGAAAGGTAGAATAAAGCAGTTTGTCAGTGTGTGAGAAAGGAAGGAATAGAAGACAAAAATCATCATCATATGACCAATTAAAAAAATGTTTGGTCAAAGATATCTCCCCAACTTTAGAATTTAGATAATTCTTTGGAGAACAACCAACTCTTTGAGTAGGAACAAAGATAAAAAACAGACAAAAGAAAAGAAAGGGAAGGAAAGGAAAGTAATGTTTTCCCAAGAATAATGGGTAAAATAGATCATTAAAGAAGTGAAAAAAGAAATATAGCTATAAATCCATCAAGAATGATAAAAGGGCCTTAGACACAGTGTGGCCACATTTTCTCACCCAACAACATCCTACTTTGGCAACATATGCTTTTGAAAGAAAAACCATATGCTCCTGGTAATATTCTAAAGCTTGAAATGTCGTAGAAATTTTTTAAAAGAAAAGAAAATGTCAGGAAAGGTGTTAAAGATATTTAGCAGCCTCAGCTTCTTTTTCTGAGTATTACACATAAGATAGTCCCTCGTTTGTGAATTTTAATAACACCACTGCTATTTGGTTTGCCAATCACTCCACAGGGCTGGCAGACAGAAACATGCAACGGAAGATCCTGGTTGGATTTCTTCCCACTGCAATGACAAAATCTGCAAATGGGATTTTGGAAGCTGATGTACAAAATATATGCTTAGGAGAGAGGGATAAAAGGTATGCTAAATCTTGGGATAAAAATGATGCCTTTGAAGAATTATTTCCAAAACAGTAGTTAATGGCATTAAGAAATACAGCTCAATATCTCTTGATGCTAGAGGAGGTGCGGAGGCAACCATGAAAGACTTAATGAAAAAATTGAATATGGTCATAGATCTCAATAATAGAATGTGAGGGTCTAAGTAGCATGAATGAGAATTAAAGAGACCTCTTCCTCACTTTCCAGGATATTAAAACTAGTCATTATTTATTTCCTCTTCAACTCCTATCTTCAAATGGATGATTCCTAAACTTTAAGCCTTCCCCTGAGACCAAGTACCAGATCTCCATCTGCCTATAGGAAATTCCCATTTGCATGCTTCAATGCAACCTCAAACTTGTAAGTCTACAATTTAATTATCTTTTCTCCAAATCTGGTTCCTCTCCCTAACTTTCATAATTGTTTTACCATTTTTCTAGCCACTCAGCCTCAAAATTCTCTTAGATGATATAAGAGGAGATCCCCAACCAAAAACTGAATGGCCTTTCTTTGGTGTCATAGTTTTAGAGCTGCAAGGGAGCTTAGAGATTGCATATTGCCCCCTCATTTTGCAGATGAGGAAACAGAGACTTAGGGACAGTAAATTATTTTCCCAGTATCATACAAGTAATAAGTGTCTTAGGCAAGCTAAGAATCCAGTAATTCCTAGCTGCAAGATCAATGTTCCATTCCACCATGACATCTCTAGAGTTATTTCTTTTAAGGAACAGTTAGACTAGATGGCTGCTGAAGTCCCTTTCAACTCTGAATTATTAATTTGATAGGATCACCTCCCATTTTACTGATAGTCCTAAGAACTTATTTGAGCTCACTAATCTATGTTAAAAACTCTCATCTAAAAAAAAACAAAAACCCAAAACCCTCTATACTATAATTCATTCTATATTCAAGTCAAGTCAACAAACATGTAATGAGACCTTGGCTATATGACAGGCTTTATAGTAAGTGCCAGGAATACAAACAAATGTGGTGGGGAGGTGGGGATCAGGGGCCCTGCTCTCAAGGAATATATATTCCAATAAGGAAGGCAACATGTAAATATATAGCGATATAGATGTATGAGAGGTAGAGCAAGTATGAGAAGATAATTTCAAAGGGGAAAGGAATTGAGGATTAGTAACATTTTATAAATGAGGGAACTGAGACACAGAAAGGTTAAGAGATTTGTCCATCCGAAGTCTTATGGCTAATGTCTGACCCTAGGGCTTTCTGACTCCATGTCTAGAAACCTTCCTCTATGCTATGGATATATAAAAATATATGCACTTTCTTAAATTTTTCTATCTTGGTCTGGGGAAAGAAAAAGAGAAAATGGGAGACTTACCCAACCCGAATGACTCTCAGGGTTTTCTCAGACTTAACACATCCAAAACATAACTCATTTATCTTTCCCCTCCTCCAATATTCTTCTGCCTGTCTTAACTCCCCTTTTCAATGTCCTTCCTTGATTCCTCCTTTCTCCCATTCCCTAAACTTCCCTTTTCCCTCAACTCCTATATCCAAATCAGTTTTCAAATACAGTCAATTAATTCTCTCCAATCTCTCCCCACCTCACATTGATGTCTCCCAAGTTCATGTCCTCATCACCTCTCCTAGACTATTATAACAATCTCCTTTTCTCCTTCCAGACTCCAATCTCTACTCTATCTAAAAGGCACAGTTCCCAAAGCAATCTTGCTAATACACGAATCTGATGATGCCACTCTTTTCCTCAAAATCTTTCCATGACTTCCTAATCTCCTATGAGATAAAATATAAACAAAGCCTAGAGGTTTTAAAATCATCCACAGACTAGTTCCAGCTTATTCTTCTAATTTATTTTCTCTTACTTTCCCACAATTTGTATGATCCCACCAAACTGGGCTATCAACATTTCCCTTATGCTATTTTGCAGTCTTCCACTTAGAGGCATCTGTAAGGACTCCCCCCACCCCAATACTTGGAACATAGTGCCTTCCTGTTGAAATCTTTCTTATTTTAACTAAGTGGTCTATTCTCCTTGAAGCTGTCCCATATTGATTCATGCCCCCTTTCTGCAGCCTCCCACATGCAGCTGAAATCATTCTCATCCTCTTCAAATTTGGTTTTCTTGCCCCATGAAATCTGATTAATCATAAAGTTCTTGATTGTATATTATAGGGTCATAGGTGAAGAATGGTAAGGAAACATGGATGCCACTTAGACCAATGCTTTCTAGCACTGGTTCATGGCTAGGTTCAAGCTTTCATCCTTAATAAAGGGAAATGCCTCTGGTGTATTCTTTGTCTGGATAGAAATGAACTTCTGTTTTAGTGATAATCATATTGTTGTTCATCCTCAGTTTTTGAAGGGGACCAATGGTATCACAGGCTATTGTCTTGACTTGCTTATGAATTTGATTTAAGTGAGGCAGAATTGCACAAAGTCATAGCCTCACTCTCTCTTCCAGAGTCATTGAAGTACAGTAGCAGTACCAAAGTCAGGACTACTGATAATGGCCAAGGTTTTACCAAGCTCACTATTAAATTGTAAGCTGCTTAAGGGCAAGACTGTCTTTTGTATCTTTTGAATTCCTGGTGCTTTGGACACTGCCTGGTACATAGTAAGTACTTAATAAGTGTTGACTGATTGATTAGAACTAGCAACCTCTTCTCCCTGCATATGTAAGGTGATTTGCAAACTTTAGTGTTCTGCATAGTTAATAGTTAATATTGTTGTTGTTGCTCTTAGCACTTTTTACTAACTCTTATATGGCCATTCACTTAATACACTTATATGTTGTCTCTATATCTAGAAAGTGAACAGCTGGAGGGAAGGGATCATATCTTAAAATCTTTTGAAACTTCTAAGTCCTAAGCTTCATGCTTCATCTATTCTGGTGGCTCATTAAAATTTTTAACTGGTAAAACCAGCAAATTGACCAAGAAGACAAAAAGTAGTAATAATCAATGTTGGAAGAATTGTAGAAAGATATGAACATTAATACATAGTTGGTGGAGCTGCTGATTAGTGTGCTAATTTTCAAAATCATTAGGAGTTATGAAAATAAGATAACTAAAGCCTCCATGTCCTTCAACCTAGGATTCTTCTACCAAAAATACACCTGAACTTAATAACTGACCAAAAAAGACTTTATAGGGAACCAAAATATTTAGCAGCACTTTTTATGGTAGAAAAAAAAAACTTGAAACAAGGTATGCCCATCAACTGGGAAATGGATAAATGAATAATGGTACATGAATTTAATGGAATATTACAATGCTATAAGAAAAGGAAAATGATGAATTCAGAGAAAGGCATGAAAAGATACACATCAACTGACACAAAGTTAAGTTAAGCACAGCCAGGAAATTGGCATTCACAATCATTGCAACAATGTAAACAGAAAGAAGAAAAACAATAGAAAATAAATGTTCCTAAGTTATAAAGAAAAAGATTGCAAACAAAGAATAGAAATGAGAAAATACCTCCCTTCCATACACCAGTCCTTTCAGAGGTATATAGGTCTACAGGTATGGAACATTGCATATAGCAGTAGGTTATTTTTTTTAATGTATTAACTGATTCTGATTAATTTTTTCCCTTTATCCTCTTCTTTTTCAAAAATAAAATGATTTGTTACAAAGGATATCTCTATCAGAGAAGGAAAGATATAGGAGGAAATTTAGGTCATATAAAAATAAATAACAGAAATAAAAATCTATTTAGAAAAATGCTTTTGAGTGAATTATTTGGGCACTATTTTATTATGGAAAAATATTTCATAATTTCACAGTATTACAATATTCGCAACTGGTTTCATTCATGATCCCTCCTTTAAAATGGGGACACTGAAGAAAGGAACAATTAAATGAAGGGACAAAGTTCCCTTAGAAAGCAACAAAGCTACCATTTCTCATATTATACCATTGCTCAGACTCCCAAACCATCAACTATGTCTTGAGGAAAATAATTTTGTCCTAGATTCAGTTTTTCTTCGCAATGATTGGTAAGTGGATTGCTTTTCTGCCTGAGGTACTTTTGGGATTAAGTCCACTGTCAAAGGAGGCTCTGAGCCTAACGTTCTGATCTGTCATCTTTTTCATCTGACTCTTCTAATTTAGACCCAAGCATGTGAAGCCCAAATCCTATTAAATCTGAGGCAAAGTCAAATAAATTAAAATATAATGCTTCTCATATCCCTGTCCGTGTTGACCCAATTTACAGCAACACTGGCTATTTCCTGTCCTAGGCTATCCTTTCTTGGCATTTGTAGGAATTGAAATAGATGTATTTGATCATACCTTTACACTAGTTTCAATCAGAAATCATAGATCCCAACCTAAGTGGCCAAAGGAAAAAACCTGAAGCATGCATCTGTATATAGAAATGTAATACTTTCATGGTGCAGTCATGTGCAATAGAATTGGGAACAAAGTACATCTTTATTCACATCACTTTATTTATCACATCACAGAATATTTAAAGAGAAGTCAGAGATGTAACTAAGGGAGGGAGACTAGGCCTTTACTTCATGGTGCCAAATTTTAGAGGGCACAAAAATCTAAAATAATTATTTTTAAAGATCCTGACATTTTAAAGTGATTAAGTGTAGAAACTAGTTATCAGGAATAAAAAGTTATACTAAGGGCTATCAAATGACATGCTTTCTCCCAACAGGAACCATATGTCAGATGAGCTCCTCCCTCTATCCCTTTTCTTACTGTACCCCAACCCTAGGAACATCTTTGTGGCTTCGCAGTATCTCCTTCTCCTACTTAAAGGGTGGTGCCAGGAGGTCTCCCACTCCCTAACCTCAGAGTAGATTTGAGTAAATTTAAAGTATTCCTTGTCCCTGGAACAATATCAAAGGGAAATATAATTGCTAGTTATGTATCTGGATTGTATATCTGATGAGAGGTCTTCAGATTTATTCATTAGGAAGAAATGGCTCTTACAGGCCCTACAAGGCAAACAGACTTCTCCAACAACAACATAAAGCATGCAAAAGTTCTGCATTCTGGTGATCGGAAAAGGATGTGTGATTTAGGGGAAAGAATGTGAGATTTGGAGTCAGACAATGTGAGTTGGATTCTTGGCTCTGTTCGCTATTAGATCTGTGTTACCTTAGACAAGGCACATAAATATATCATGGCCTATTTATTCATCTATAAAATATGGGTGGAGGGATTTGAATTAGATGGACTGTGAAGACTCACTAATCTTAGAGGATTATGTAGGATGCTAGACTTGGAGTCAGGAAAACATGAGGTCAAATCCAGCCAAAAATATTTATTAATTCTGTGACCTTGGACAGATCACATAACCTCTGTTTGCCTTAGTTACCTCATATGTAAAATGGAGCTGTGTAATCCTATAAAAGTCACTTATCTTATCCACCTTAGTTTCCTCACCTGTAAAATGGGAATAATAATAGTATCTACCTCCGAATCATGGCTGCAATCTAGACGCCACATGCTTCCTCTCCCCAGCACTGAACGAAATAGACTACATCAAAGGAGCATAAAAATCACCTTTGGAGGAACAGAAGGACACCCCAGTACTCCCAGTACTCCACAGAGGCGAAGGTAGGTGGGGCTTGAACATTTCCACACTATAATAAGGAGGAAAAGCTTGCACAGAAAAGTGAACTGAGCCGCCCTTCCCCCACCCCACCTCCCCCACCAAACCAGAGTGAGCTACCTGAGCATTCACCGGGACAGCAAGTGAGTGGGGAACGTCTCTGTCTGGGGGGGGGGGGCACTCCAGGGTCCTTGGGATCTGGGGACTGCCAGGAAAAAACGTCTCAGGGCGGTTTCACTGGAGAATCCGGCGCTGATTACAGTGGTCAGTGGAGCTGTACTTGGGGCGGCTGCGTTGAACATCTCCGCGGAGTTAAACACCAGGGGCGGACCACACGTTGATTATCTGGGCAGAGCTGAACACCTGGGCAGTGTGGCTGTGATCAGGGACCCAGCACTCTAAGAAATCTCGGAGGCTGGGAAGAACTAGTTGGAAGCAACCTAAATTCACAGAAAAACCGCCCATATAACCCAGACCTCAGACCAAAAAGGAAAGGGGAATAAAACCACCAAAGGGATGGCTCACATGGCCCAAAATCAAGCCTTCAGGAAGAAAGGGAAAAAAGTGACTATTGAAAACTTTTATGGTGGAAGTACCCAAAGAAAAGAGGAGAATGAGGAGGAAATCCAAAAAAAATCAGAACATGCCTCCCAAAATGGAAACTATCAACAAGCTCTGGAAGATCTCAAACTGGAACTTATCCAAAAGATGGAAACCTTCTGGAAAGAAAAATGGGAGAAAGAGATCAGCAGTCTGACAGATAAGACTGCTCAATTGGAAAAAGAACTCGAAGCATCCAATAGAAGGGCAGACAAGGCTGAAAAGCAAAACCAGTCCTTAATGACCAGAATTAAGCACCTCGAAGAAAGCGAGATGATAAAACAGCAAGAATCAATAAAGCAAACCCAAAAAATTAATGAATTAGAAGAAAACATAAAATATCTCACTGAGAAGGTCACAGATCTCAAAAACAGAGGGAGAAGAGAAAACCTCCAAATTATTGGTCTCCCAGAAAAACCAGAGATAAACAATAAACTCGATATTATTCTACAGGAGATTATAAAAGAAAATTGCCCTCACATTCTGGAGCAAGGGGGCAAAATAGAAATAGAAAGGATTCATAGAACACCTTCTATACTAAATCCCCAAAAGACAACCCCTAGGAATGTAATTGCCAAATTCAAGAGCTTCCAAGAAAAGGAGAAAATCCTACAAGAAGCCAAGAAGAGGAGCTTCAGATATAAGGGGGCTCCCATAAGGATCACACACGACTTAGCGGCTAACATACTAAGAGACCGCAAAGCATGGAACACGATATTTAGAAAGGCAAGAGAGCTGGGTCTCCAACCAAGAATCAAATACCCAGCAAAACTGACTATATACTTCCAGGGGAAAGTATGGGCATTCAACAAAATAGGAGATTTCCAAGCATTTGCTAAGAAAAGACCAGAGCTCTGTGGAAAGTTCGATATCCAAGCACAGAAAGCAAGAGAAACATGAAAAGGTAAATATGAAAGAAAGGGAAAAGGAGATAAACCTTATCTTTTTCTTTAAGTCAAACTCTCTTCTATAAGGACTACATTTACATCAAATTATATATATTAATATGTGGGGAAAATGTTTTGTGTAACTCTCATAAATTGTAGCATCATAAGAGTAGTTAGAAGAAACATGCATAGGGAAAGATTGGGGCATTAAGAAGATTTGGGGAAAGTGGGGGCAAAGAAAGGAAAAGGGAGGGGGGAACCGTCAATAATACTAAGATTAACTTCAAGAAATAAGGGGGGACTCAATAGAATAATCTTTCCCATATAAAGATACACATGGGAAGGGGAGGGGAAGAACTCTCATATGAGAAGGAGAGGAAGAGAGTGTGAAGTGGAATTACATAAACTCTCAGTGAAAGCAAATCTGAGAGGGAAGAACATCTAGATCCAGTGGGAACCTGAATTCTATCTTATCCATTAGGGCAAAAAAGAAAGGAAAATTAAGGAGGGGGAGGGAGGGAGTATAAAAAGGGAGGGAAGGAGAGGGGGGGAAGGGAGCATAAAAATGGAGGGGCTAGAAAGGGAAGCATATCAAGGGAGGGGACTAGGGGGACTGACCTAAAGTAAATCACTGGTTCAAAAGGAGAAAGCTAAAGAAGAAAGGTCAGAACTAGGGGAAGATATCAAAATGCCAGCGAATCCACAAATGACAATCATAACTTTGAACGTGAATGGGATGAACTCACCCTTAAAACGTAGACAAATAGCAGATTGGATTAGAACCCAAAACCCTACCATATGTTGTCTTCAAGAAACACATATGAGACGGGTTGACACTCACAAGGTTAGAATTAAAGGTGGGAGTAAGACCTTTTGGGCCTCAACTGATAGAAAGAAGGCAGGAGTTGCAATCATGATATCTGACAAAGCCAAAGCACAAATAGACCTGATCAAAAGGGATAGGGAAGGTAAATATATTCTGCTAAAAGGGAGTATAGACAATGAGGAAATATCACTAATCAACATGTATGCACCAAATGGTATAGCATCCAAATTTTTAATGGAGAAACTAGGAGAATTGAAGGAGGAAATAGACAGTAAAACCATATTAGTGGGAGACTTGAACCAACCACTATCAAATTTAGATAAATCAAACCAAAAAATAAACAAGAAAGAGGTAAAAGAGGTGAATGAAATCTTAGAAAAATTAGAGTTAATAGACATATGGAGAAAAATAAATAGGGACAAAAAAGAATACACCTTCTTTTCAGCACCACATGGCACATTCACAAAAATAGATCATACACTAGGTCATAGAAACATGGCCCTCAAATGCAGAAAAACAGAAATAATAACTGCAGCCTTTACAGATCACAAGGCAATAAAAATATTGATCGGCAAGGGTACATGGAGACCCAAATCAAAAATTAATTGGAAATTAAATAACATGATACTCCAAAATCAGATAGTTGGAGAAGAAATCGTAGAAACAATTAACAACTTCGTTGAAGAAAATGATAAAGGCGAAACATCCTTTCAAACCTTATGGGATGCAGCCAAGGCAGAACTTAGAGGAAAATTCATATCCCTGAGTGCATATATTAACAAATTAGGGAGGACAGAGATCAAGGAATTGGAAATGCAAATCAAAAAACTTGAGAATGAACAAATTAAAAACCCCCAGAAGAAAACCATACTAGAGATCCTAAAAATTAAGGGAGAAATTAATAAAATCGAAAGTAACAGAACTATTAAGCTAATAAACAAGACTAGAAGCTGGTACTATGAAAAAACAGACAAAATAGACAAAGTACTGGTTAATCTAATTAAAAAAAGGAAAGAAGGCAAATTAACAACATCAAGGATGAAAAGGGGGATCTCACCTCCAATGAAGAGGAAATTAAGGCAATCATTAAAAACTACTTTGCCCAACTATATGGCAATAAATATACCAACCTAGGTGATATGGATGAATATTTACAAAAATATAAATTGCCTAGACTAACAGAAGAAGAAATAGTTTTCTTAAATAATCCCATATCAGAAAAAGAAATCCAACAGGCCATCAAAGAACTTCCTAAGAAAAAATCCCCAGGGCCTGATGGATTCACCAGTGAATTCTATCAAACATTCAGAGAACAGTGAATCCCAATACTATACAAACTATTTGACATAATAAGCAAAGAGGGAGTTCTACCAAACTCCTTTTATGACACAAACATGGTACTAATTCCAAAGCCAGGCAGGCCAAAAACAGAGAAAGAAAATTATAGACCAATCTCCCTAATGAATATAGATGCAAAAATCTTAAATAGGATACTAGCAAAAAGACTCCAGCAAGTGATCAGAAGGATCATCCACCATGATCAAGTAGGATTTATACCAGGGATGCAGGGCTGGTTCAACATTAGGAAAACTATCCACATAATTGACCACATCAACAAGCAAACCAACAAGAATCACATGATTATCTCAATAGATGCAGAAAAAGCCTTTGATAAAATACAACACCCATTCCTACTAAAAACACTAGAAAGCATAGGAATAGAAGGGTCATTCCTAAAAATAATAAACAGTATATATCTAAAACCATCAACTAATATCATCTGCAATGGGGATAAACTAAATCCATTCGCATTAAGATCAGTAGTGAAACAAGGATGCCCATTATCACCTCTATTATTTGACATTGTGTTAGAAACACTAGCAGTAGCAATTAGAGAAGAAAAAGAAATTGAAGGCATTAAAATAGGCAAGGAGGAGACCAAGTTATCACTCTTTGCAGATGACATGATGGTCTACTTAAAGAATCCTAGAGATTCAACCAAAAAGCTAATCGAAATAATCAACAACTTTAGCAAAGTTGCAGGATACAAAATAAACCCACATAAGTCATCAGCATTTCTATATAATTCCAACACAGCTCAGCAGCAAGAACTAGAAAGAGAAATCCCATTCAAAATTACCTTAGACAAAATAAAATACTTAGGAATCTATCTCCCGAGACAAACACAGGATCTATATGAACACAACTACGAAACACTTTCCACACAACTGAAAATAGACTTGAATTGGAAGAACATTAACTGCTCATGGGTAGGACAAGCCAATATAATAAAAATGACCATTCTACCCAAACTCATCTATCTATTTAGTGCCATACCCATGGAACTTCCAAAAATTTTCTTTACTGATTTAGAAAAAACCATAATAAAGTTCATTTGGAAGAACAAAAGATCAAGGATATCCAGGGAAATAATGAAAAAAAAATACAAAGGAAGGGGGTCTTGCAGTCCCAGATCTCAGACTATATTACAAAGCAGCGGTCATCAAAACAATTTGGTACTGGCTAAGAGACAGAAAGGAGGATCAGTGGAATAGACTGGGGGCAAGCAACCTCAGCAAGACAGTATATGACAAACCTAAAGATCCCAGGTTTTGGGACAAAAATCCACTATTTCATAAAAACTGCTGGGAAAATTGGAGGACAGTGTGGGAAAGATTAGGCTTAGATCAACACCTCACACCCTACACCAAGATAAATTCAAAATGGGTGAATGACTTGAACATAAAGAAGGAAACTATAAGAAAATTAGGCGAACACAGAGTAGTATACATGTCAGACCTTTGGGAAGGGAAATACTTCAAAACCAAGCAAGAATTAGAAAGAGTTACAAAATGCAAAATAAATAATCTGGATTACATCAAATTAAAAAGTTTTTGTACAAACAAAACCAATGTAACCAAAATCAGAAGGGAAGCAACAAACTGGGAAACAATCTTCATAAAAACCTCTGACAAAGGTTTAATTACTCAAATTTATAAAGAACTAAATCAGTTGTACAAAAAATCAAGACATTCTCCAATTGACAAATGGGCAAGGGACATGAACAGGCAGTTCTCAGCCAAAGAAATCAAAACTATTAATAAGCACATGAAGAAGTGCTCTACATCTCTTATAATCAGAGAGATGCAAATCAAAACAACTCTGAGGTATCACCTCACACCTAGCAGATTGGCTAACATGACAGCTATGGAAAGTAATGAATGCTAGAGGAGATATGGCAAAGTGGGGACATTAATTCATTGCTGGTGGAGTTGTGAACTGATCCAACCATTCTGGAGGGCAATTTGGAACTATGCCCAAAGGGCGATAAAAGAATGTCTGCCCTTTGATCCAGCCATAGCACTGCTGGGTCTGTACTCCAAAGAGATAATGGACAAAAAGACTTGTACAAAAATATTCATAGCTGTGCTCTTTGTGGTGGCCAAAAATTGGAAAATGAGGGGATGCCCATCAATTGGGGAATGGCTGAGCAAATTGTGGTATATGTTGGTGATGGAATACTATTGTGCTAAAAGGAATAATAAAGTAGAGGAATTCCATGGAGAGTGGAACAACCTCCAGGAAGTGATGCAGAGCAAAAGGAGCAGAACCAGGAAAACATTGTACACAGAGACTGATACATTGTGGTACAATCGAAGATGATGGATGTCTCCATTAGTATCAATGCAATGTCCCTGAACAAAATCTGCAGGGATCTAAAAAATACTACCCACAAGCAGAGGATAAACTGTGGGAGTAAAAACACCGATGAAAAGCAACTGCTTGACTACAGGGTTGGAGGAGATAAGACTGAGGAGAGACTCTAACTGAACACTATAATGCAAATTCCAACAACAGGGAAATGGGTTCGAGTCAAGAACACATGTGATAACCAGTGGAAACATGCGTCGGCTATGGGAGAGGGAAAGGCGGGGGGGGGGGGGGAGGAAAAGAAAATTATCCTTGTTTCCAGTGAATAATGTATGAAAACGACCAAATAAAATAATGTTTAAAAATTTAAAAAAAAATCCAAAAAATAGTATCTACATCCCTGGGTTATTGTGAGAAATTTCTAAAGTGTTTTGCTAATCATAAAATTTGCTGTTGTTATTATTAACCAAAAAGGACCTCTAGCAGCTACTTAAAGCACACCTAGTCTAGACTTTCCTACCTTGTTGTATTTGCCAGTGTTGTTTGCTCTGCCTATATTCTCCTGTCAGATTTCTACCTGTCTTTCAAAACCCAACTCAGATGGGTCCTCCTCTATAGTAACCTATTCCTCTCAAATGGAATACAGGAATTCTTGTGACACTCATTACATTCTGTTTTCTGTTCTGATAATGAGTAGAATGACTGGACTGTATGTAGAGAACATGAACTTTGTGGCATTTATTTTGCCTGAGGAAGGATTTTTGTTGTTATTTGTTTCCAGGTTTGGGGGTTGTTTTCTGAATAGTTGAGGTTGCCCACCTAGTGACATCCACATAAATGAGGTGTTACTAAAATAGTCATACATACTCACCCATCATTCCATACTTCATCAATACTCCCAAAGAGTTATGATTTCTTCATGTGGCTGCTCCCTTCATACCTTTATAGACAAGTCTTTGAGAGGTACCACAGTTAATCATCTGGTGGTCAGTCCTCTGACCTGATTATGCCACAATATGCATGTGCTGAACATCAGAAAAAGGACTGGCTCTTATGGAGGAGGCATGCATGCAAGACAGAAAGCTGAGGACCAAAGAGCTGTCAATAAAGGTGACAATTACATTGGAATGTTCCCAGGAGAAGCAGTTGGAGCCAAGCCAAGACTGGACTTACTTCTGAGCTAGGCTGAGAGGCTTCTGAACTGGACCCCTCTTGTCTTCTGACAGAGTGGGGGAGAAGAAGCTTTGGCTAGTGAGGCTGATGGTGGTGGTTGAACCTAAAGAAGTTAATTTATCTCTCTAATATTAACCTGGCTGGTTGACAGAAGAAGAAAGAATAAAACCAATTGTCCTCATAACTCCCTGACTGACTTTGTGTCACAATGTGACAGAACTGCCATTTCCCCAATATCCGCAAAACCAAGGCTCTTTGTATAGACTAGGGAAAACCCCATCCCTCTTACCTCATCCTCTATCCTTGTCCTGTCTTCCCCAATAAACCCTTACTTGAGAAACTAAGAGAAAAGAGTATCTTCTCTAAACCTCATAGTTCACACTGTGTAAATTGAAGGAGAAGGGGGAGGGGAAGATAAAGGCTTCAGAAGAGGGAGGAAGATAGGAAAAACTTGATCCATTAGTCATCCAGATATCAATCAATAGGCACCCTCACGTATCTCTCTATTACACTCTGAAGTCAGAGGTCTTGGGTCTACTTCTCATTCATACTACCTCTATGGCCTTGGGAAGACACTTAACCCTGTTTACCTCAGTTTTCTCATCTGTAAAACAAGCTGGAGAAGAAAATGGAAAACCATTACAGTATCTTTGCCAAGATAACCCCAAATGGGGTCCCATAGAATCAGAAACAATGGAAACAACTGAACAATATAATATGTAACATTATACAATATTATTCTATATTGTTATATAGCATATATTATATTAATCTATATTGTAATATAGATTATATATAACTATATACTGCACATAATATATTATATGTTATATATAGAATTATATATAATATGGTATATACTATATCATATATAGCATTGTATTTGGTGCTATGTGTTATATACTATGTACTATATATTATACATAATATATATTTATGTATACTCCACATAACAATACAGACTGGTATAATATAATGTTATATTATACTATTACATATTATACTTAATATATTGTATTATATAGATAATACATTATATCAAGAAATAATATATTCTAAATATGTGCTATATGTAATATATAATTAAATATATAATATATAAATTATATATATAAATATGTTGTTTATATATCACTATAAAGCCATAACATGGAATTCTATATTAATTTGTAATATAATATTAAATAACATATTTATTATAGGATATATAATATACATTACATTATAGATATGTTATATATAACATATGTGATAGATAATATGACATAAATCCAGAATCATTTAAATTATTGATATTCTGATAAATTAAAAAGTAACTAGATATAGAATAATAGTTATGGATATTAACTTATAACACTTACCTCTCAGTGTTGTTGGAAGGCTCAAACAAAATAATATGTGCAATGCGTTTGGGGAACTTTAAAGCACTACATAAATTCACTTTTAACATTCACATAATAATAGCATTTATGTAGAACTTAAAGGTTTTTAAAGCCTTTCAAAAATATTACTTCATTTTATTCTCATAACCATCCTAGGAGGTAGGAGCTATTATTATCTCCTTTTTATAAATGAGGAAAAGTGAGGCAAATACAGGTTAAGTTACTTATGCAGTGACATACTGTTAATAAATATCTAGGGGAGAGAATTTTAGACTGACAGGATGGCAGATCCAGGTTTCTATCCACTATGTCACATAATATTAGCATTGTCAATAACAGCAAATATTATTATTTGTGGTAATTTGTTATTGTTGCTATTTATTTATTTATTCAAATTGGTCCTGATCCTAATTTGGCCAGTTTAAGAAACACCCAATGAAAATCCTCCTCTACTCTACTCACATAAATTAGAACGTGCTCTTCAATTTGTAGAGCAGAGATGCTTAGCCTTTTTTGTGTCTTGGACCCTTTTGAGCATGTCTGATAAAGTCTATGGCCCCTTTCTCAAAACTGTGCTCTTTTTTAAATTAATAATTGGAAAAAAAAATACTGCATATCCATTAGAGGTGTCATTTCCCCATCCAAGTTCACAGAATCCCTAAAATCTATTTACAATCTTTTCCAGACACTAAGGAAAGAATCCTTGTTATAGGAAATTGCCTGAGAGCACTAATTGACAGACTGGCCTGGAATCACACAGCCAAGATGTGTCAGAGGTAGAATTTGAACTCAAGACTTCCTGACTCTGGGACTGGCCCTCTAACAATTATATAGCATATAGTAGGCAAGATATCAGCTTCATAATCTGAAGTCCTGGGTTAGAATTTCAGAGAGGGCAAGTCACTTGAGACTCAATGTAATAGAATAGAAATAGATATGTTCAAATTCTACACCAATCATTTATTGCCTGCATGACTCTAGGAAAATCATTTGACTGTGCCTCAATTTTCCCCATTTTCAAAATGAGTTTAGATGCAGTGGTCTCCAAGGTCTCTTCCAGCTCTATACTCCATGAACTTATAATACTCTGATGCTAACAGTTGCTTTTCATCTTTGTCCTCAGTCTGCCAAAAGTTGTTACTAGCAGGATACTTAATTTATCCAAAATATTATAACTTCCTCAAGGTGAGAGACACTGTATAAACATGAGTTTATCATTATTGAAAGATTTTATAGGGAAAATTCATGTGCCATTTCCCCCTTCCCAAGGAAAAAAAAAATCTCTTAATTTTATGTGGTTCAAATTTATTCAGTCAACTGTTCCCTTGTCCTTGGTTTCCATTTCAACTGAGATGGTAAGTGAGTCGTTTTTCAAAGGTCAGAATGATTTCAGCTTCATTTGAGACTTTAATGATCTTGGCCCAATTGAGTGGTATGAATTCCATCTCTTCCTGCCACTAATTCAATATCCTGCCTAACCTGTGGTTGCACAGAGGAGCTCAGGGCTTTTGAAGATTTGTCAGAAGAACTGCTTTTAATCCTAGGTCTGGCCTGATTAAGATCAGTAAAGCACTTCTCAACACCTTGCTCATTTCCCAGTGAAATAGCCACTGGATAATTATCCTGTTTAGTAATGTAGATGTAGATTTACTGATCTATTTCTCCCAAGTTAGCCTAGGTAAGACTATACATGGCTGCGGAACCCATTCCCAGCTCAACAATAGGAAGAGTAGACCAATGGAAATGTCTTAATTTACTACTTAAATATTTTTCCTGTATATTTTGGCCATTCTTCTTATTCTGATTTAACTACTAATAATGTTTCTCCATAGGAAATAACCAATGCTTCCAAAATTAATTAATTCATTACCACCTCCAAATTGCATGATCGATTCTAACCCATAGTAACCCCATCGCATAATTTGACTTCTAAAAATTAATTTGTTCCATGACTTAGTAATTTCAACATTAATTTGATTCATTGATTCATGCGGTAAACAGTCACTGAGAGCCAACTCTATGCATGTTCAATTTCAGCATTTGAGAGTGGATGGGTACAGCAATAAAGAAAACACAGCCTTTGAATCATGTCTAGTTGTGGTTTCTCACAACTATTCTTTAGAGCAGTAGTTTCCAAACTTTTTTGATCATATACCAAAATCAGTAAAAAGTTTTGAACCTGTACCCCAATACTTGCATATTTATGTACATAATTTTTTTAAAAAATCCTTCCATCTTAGAATCAATACTGTGTATTGGTTCCAAGGCAGAAGAGTGCTAAGGGCTAGCCAATGGGGGTTAAGTGGATTGTCCAGTGTCACACAGTTAGGAAATGTCTGAGGCCATTTTGAACTGAGGACCTCCAGACACCAAGTCTGGCTCTCTAATCACTGAGCAACCTAGCTGCCCTTATGTTAGTTGGTTTTTCAAATGTACAGATGTAAGATTTCTTATAATTAAACACATACTTTTCATTAATCAAAAAGGTTCATATTTTTGTCTTGCTAAACACAGTGACTTCATACTATCATTAGCAAAACCTCAAGGTACTTGAGACTAGCCTGAATGGTTAGACCAGTCCTAAAGGAAAATGGATGGACACTCAGCTGAGACCAGCCCTGAAAGTCTAAAGTCAAAACCCCAAGCTAGAGAACTTGAAATCACCTAACATGAGGGGAGACTCAGATAGATTTATTGTCCAACTGTGGTGGAGAAAAGAGAAGAAGTAAAAATAAATTATGCTGAAGCTAAGTGACATGGTGATAAGTACCAGTCCTAGCATCAGGAAGACTCATCTTCCTGAGTTCTAATTTGGCCTCAGACACTTAGTAGCTCCATGACCTTGGGTAAGTCACTTCACTCTGTTTTCCTTCCATCCAAAAAATGAGATGGAGAAGGAAATGGCAAACTACCCCAATATCTTTGCCAAGAAAACCCCAAATGGAGTCACAAAGAGTCAAACACAACTGAAAAGGACTCAACAACAAAAATAAGTTCATGACATGAATTATTTTTTAAAACACCAAACATTCCAACAGTTTAAAACCCTTTTTAAAATTCCAGAACAAAACAAATAGCGAAGATTCAAAAACCAAAAGAAGGTATAAGAAATAACAAATACTTAACAAATATTAGCAGACACAGAAAAGTGAACAAACAATACTTGACTAAATAATCTTGCGGACTTCAAAGAATAAAAAGAAAGTACAAGAAATCAGCATAGTTCAAAAGAGAAATGAAATTCATGAAAGAACAAATTATGAAAGAATATTACTCAACTCAGAACTCCATTCATTTTAAAATTGAATTATAGAATATAAAAATAAAGAATCTACAATAATCTTTATAAAGAAATGAGAGACTAACAGATTTAGAATGTAAAAATATTGAAGTAGAGAAAAATATGTCAAAAGAAATGTAAAAAATCCATATTAAGAGAACATATCAATTTTATAGAAACCAGTTACTGACTTTAAAGGCAGGATACACAGAAAAAATTTAATAGGTATACCAGAAGAATATGAGAAATTAAAAAAAAATGGATAATGCAGGAATTAACACAAGAAAATTGCATGAAACTTCTGAATGTTGAAAATAAAGCATCAATCAATATAATCCAAATGATTAAATTTAAGAATTTTTATTACAAACAAATTCTGCAAGTAACCAGGAAAACTATCTTCAAATATAAGGGAAAAGAAAGCTGACTAATATAAAATTATTCAATAGTCATAAGAAATTGGAGGAAATGAAATAATATAGTTTGAAAAGGAAAATGCCCTGAAAATATTAGTGTAATTATTATGGAAAAAGATGAATTTTCAACAAAAGAGATTGAATGATTATTTAATTAACAATACCCATAGCACAAAGCTTCAGATTCCTCAATAATTCATGACCATTCTTCTTTGGTACAAACTCCTCTGAATCATGATACTGAAAGGGTTTTTTGTTTGTTTTTTTCTGAACTCTTTGTTATCAGTTTTTTCCAAATCTCCAGTGAATATCAAATTACATCTTTCTCCTCCTTATCCAGATTAGAATTAACCCTAAATTAAAGCAGTCACATGCTTTCAAGTTTTCCTTCATTTCTACTTTAGTAATTGGTTCTTCTTTTTTTCATTACTATCATGATTTAAATTTTATTAACATATATCAAGAAGTTATCTATTTGACTTTTAGAGGAGAGAGAGAGAGAAACTCCATGTACCAACAATTGAAATCCTCATCATTGCCTGCATTATAGGTTTACAATGTTTCTTTAACTCACATCATCTATTTCCTCTTTCTGTTCAGGAAGTCTGTAGCATACTCCTCCACAATTCTTTTGTTTCTCCTATTGACCTTTGTCAAATGATCTTTAAAGTGCTTTTCATTCTTATTTCTGGATTGCCTTTCCTAAGATATAAAATACCACTCTACTTTTCTTTTTGTGTAATCTATACTTTTTGAATAAGTAATATCTATCAGTCTATTAGGACAGTTATGTGGTACAGTGGATAGAACACTGGACTTGGAATTAAGAAGACTCATTTTCATGAGTTCAAATCCTGCCTCAAACACTATGTCAGCCTGGGCAAGTCAATTAACCCTGTTCTATTTCCTAATCATTAGTCACATCCCTCTAAATTTCAAGAGCACCCTTATGAGACTAAATTTTTCTTGTTATATTGATAACAGCAGTTTGTTTTGTTTCTTAACCATACTTTGTCAATGTTTTAATAAACATCTTGTAGCCTTGGGTTTTATCATTTCTCTTTTTAGAAATTGTTCCTTTAGAATTATTGTTCCTCTATGCCCAAAGGGTGCTAAAAGACTGTCTGCCCTTTGATCCAGCCATAGCACTGCTGGGTTTGTACCCCAAAGAGATAATAAGGAAAAATACATGTACAAGAATATTCATAGCTGTGTTCTTTGTGGTGGCAAAAAATTGGAAAATGAGAGGATGTCCTTCAATTGGGGAATGGCTGAACAAATTGTGGTATCTGCTGGTGATGGAATACTACTGTGCTCAAAGGAATAATAAAGTGGAGGAATTCCATGGAGACTGGAACAACCTCCAGGAAGTGATGCAGAGTGAGAGGAGCAGAACCAGGAGAACATTGTACAGAGATGGGCACACTGTGGCACAATGGAATGTAATGGACTTCTCCATTAGTGGCAATGAAGTGATCCTAAACAACTCTGAAAGATTTACGAGAAAGAACACTATCCACATTCAGAGGAAAAACTGTGGAAGCAGAAACACTGAAGAAAGACAACATGGGTCAAGGGGGATATGATTGGTGATATAGACCTTAAATGAACATCCTAGTGCAAACATCAATGGCATGGAAATAGGTTCTGATCAAGGACACAAGTAATACCCAGTGAAATTGCATGTCAGCTTAGGAAGGGGGGGGGGGGGCGGAGAATAGAATATGATTTTTGTAACCAGGGAATAATGTGCGAAATTGATAAAATTAAAAAAAAAAAGAATTACTGTTCCTCTCCAAGAATACCCTTCTTCCTTTGCCAAGTCTACTATCCACTGTGGGATATAACTGTGGGTAGTTTTAACTCTCCCCTTTCATTTTTAATTTAACCCACTCAATCAGAGATTCAAGGTCCCAGGCAAATCTTGTTACTGACCCTTGTTGGTTAAATAAACTCTTTCTCCTTCCTATTTCTTTGATTATATCCCAGAAATCCAAATTCTGTGTTCAAGCACAACATTCTTAACCAATATTCCATTGCCAAACTCTTTAGCATCAAAGATATCATACCTATTCCTTCCCCCTTTTTCCCTCTGACTTCAAAAACATCTGCCTTGTAACTTTATCAATCTCTTTATTTCTTTTGTTTTTTGGGGGGGAAAGGAGATGCTTCCCTTCTTCTTTCTATCCCCTCAGAATGACTATCTCCCATAGCACTTTCCACAGCTGTTTAGCTATTTTGTTTCTCTGTGCTTCCTTCTTTCCTACCTCAAAGGATTCATACACACTCAAGGCTTCAATGATCACATCCAGCCAGATGGCTCATGAGTCCCTGTATCCAACCCTGAGCTCCCTACATTCTAGTCCCAAATTTCCAAATGTCTACAGACTGTCTCCAATTGAATATCTATGCCTAACTCTAACTCAACAGAAAAGGCTCTTTTGGAGTGGAAGTCAGGGGATCTGTGCTATTGTTCATCCTGTTGATGACCGCCAAAAGTCATTTATACTATCAGGTATCTTATCAGGGACCTTCTTAAATAGGTTCAAGAGTTTCTTCCACATGGATACACTGAACCTGGCCTTGAATAGCAGATGTTGACTCCAGGTATGGCACGCTTAGCTATTTTAAGGCCTCCAAAGGCTTTCATGGTCAATTTTTCTTGACCAATGGGCAGGCTACACTTCTAATTAAGTCAGGGAATTTGTTCCTATTTCATAAAGGAATCAGAGGATATAGCTACAAGTAATAATTAATTTAACACCTCTCTAACCCATTAACATACCACATTACTTCTGCTAATTTCCCTTGGTTTTGTATGACTAAATCAACTAGCTGGGGGTAAAATCAATTGTTGAAAAATCAATTACCCCATAATATCTGTTATAGCTATTTCTAAATGAAGGAGATATTAACCTTGTGTGGGTGTGTCTCTGTGTGTGTGTTGGAACCTTTTAGTCATCTGATGGACTAATGGACTCCTCAGATAATGTTTTTAATTGCATAAAATAAAATACATGGAATTAAAAAAGGAAACCAAATACACTGATATACATTAGATTTGTATATGATATATAAGCCATATTTACCCATTCTAGATCTTTTTTGGTCCAAATTTTCATGATATCTTGGTTCTGATGAAATTCAGATCCTTTCAATTCCTAGTACTTAGCATTGTGCCTGACATATAGTAGGAATTTCACTTGTTTATTAACTTAGCTCTTCAAGCCTTGTGTAGGATAAGGGTAACTAGGTAGCATAGTGAATAGAGAGCCAAGCCTGGGGATGGGAGATCCTGGGCTCATATCTGGCCTCAGATGCTTCCTAAATATGTGACCCTAGGCAAAATCACTTAGCCCCATTTGCCTAGCCCTCACCACTCTTCTATTTGGTATCAGTTCTGAGATAGAAGGTAGGGGTTTAAAAAGAAACAAAAAAGATTCTTGAAAAGGATAGAACCAGGGAGTCATGAAAATTTTGGACAAATTTTTTGTAAAGCATCACTAGGATGGGTTCAAATTGCTTTTAGAATGTCACCATCAGTCACCAAATAGTGTGGATATAGATGGACAACCAGTAAATCAGTCAAAGATAGAGCTGCATGCAGTCTCCTTCTCCCCACTGTCTCACAGGGCAGCATGCTGGGTGATGGCCCAGTTTTCAGACAAAAGACCTGCTATGGCAGCTGCCTCATCACCAGACAGGGAACATGGTCAGTAGCAAAATGGGAAAGTTTCCCAACATTGTCCAAGAAGCCTCCTTAGGATGAAGAAGGTGGGGTTGTAAGTGTTGCACTACCAAGTCTGCTGAACAGTCTCCATAGCCAGTTCTAACTGGATCTGAGTAAAGTTTGGACCATAAGGGTACCATAATCAAATCACAGTAGCCACAGCTAGGAGAGTGGGGTAAGAGACCTCTCTGGCTATTCACTGATCCAGTGATTTCATTGACACAGGAAATTCCTGGATAAAGAAACTCATTCTTCCAATGAAGATCAGCACTAGAAATCTGAGAGGCCAAGTGATTTTCCCTGAAGAACAGAGCAAGTATATGTCAGAGGCAGGGTTTGAACTGAGGTCTCCCTAGATTATAGGTGGGCTCTCTATCCACTCGGCTGTGTGGACAGAAACAATCCTTCCCTTCAAGTTGTTATCATTCTAATGGGGGAAACAATGTGTGTGTGTGTGTGTGTGTACGCATACATATTCTTCCCATTTCTACCAATTTTCTCATGCTATTCTCTCTCTTCCTCCACATACACACCTGTAATATTCTCATTTCCCACCCTTTGTCTGTTCTACTCTTCCTTCAAGGCTCAAGTCCAATCCATATCTGAACAAAGACTTCCTCTATAATAACTGTTGTTGTTTAATGGTTTCCAATCATTCTGACTCTTTGTGACCCCATTTGGAGTTTTCTTAGCAAAGATACTGAAATGGTTTGCCATTTCCTTTTCCAACTCATTTTACAGGTAAGGAAACTGAGGCAAACAGAGTTAAGTAACTTGCCCAGGGTCACACAGCTAGTAAAAGTCTGAGTCAGTATTTGAACTTGGGAAAAAAAGTCATCTTGACTTCAGATCATTGTACCAACTAGCTACCCTTATCTCTTTGTTAATGATCATTGATTCTTCTTTAGCAAAGGCAGCTTAGCTAGAGCACCAGGGCTATAGAGAAGAAAAACTGATTTAAAATATGGCCTCAGACACCTACTAGCCCTGCTACCCTGGGTAAGTCACTTAACCTCTGTCTGCTTCAGTATTCTCATCTGTAAAATGAGGTAAATAGTAGCATATCTACAGAGATATTAGGAGAATAAAATGAGATGTTTGTAAAATATTTTAAAATACTAAGTATCATTATTATCCTCTTAAAGACTTTTAGTAATGTGAAACTCAGTATCTCCTTTATGTTTATTTGTTTTATAGGATGGGGCAGCTAGGTTGTTTAGTGGATAAAGTGCCAGATTTAGAGCCAAGAAGACCCGAGTTCAAGTCCCATCTCAGATACTGTGTGACTCTGGGCAAGTCCCTCAACGCTGTTTGTCTCAATTTCTTAATCTATAAAATGAGCTGAAAAAGAAAATGACAAATTTCTCCAGTATCTTTGCCAAGAAAACCATAAATAGGGTTACAAAGAGTTGGGCACAACTAATGGACAAATAAATACTATGAAGGTTTTCCTAATATCGGCATGAATGAAAGGTGGGATGTGTAATTTCTTAGATGAAAATGATAGAGGTGAGAAGGAAGGAAGGGATAATTAGAAGCTCTGCCTGTCATTGGAGAAGACTCTGTTGTTATATTTTCTATTTTTAAAAAGCCTTGTAGCTGCCAAATAAATACTTGTTGACTGGCCCACTGCCTGTGGTTCCTGTCTCCTGCTGACTGCTTTACAATATTCTTCAAATTGAACAGGAGCACTTTGTCATAATGACAACTTTTCCAATAAACTTAGAATGCTGTCTGGAACACAGAAGGGCTAATTTTCAGTTCATCAGCGAATGAGATTGCCTTATGCGTAAATGCTGTAGTATTTTCAAGGGCCACAGACTTCCCTGCTCTCTTCAATCAATCCATCCATTCATCAATCAATCAATCAACAAGTATTTATTATTCATTACTATGTATAGAACACTATTCTAAGCTGGAGACTTTAAAAAGAAAAAAAAAAAGGAGAATAGTTCCTACCCTCAAGGAGTTTACATTCAAACAGGGAGACTGTATATGCATAGATGAGTCCAGATATTGCATACATTGGAAACTTTAGAAGGTGGAAGACTCTGCCAGCTAGGGGAACAGGGAAAGGCTTGTTTCTTTCAGAAAATGGCCTTCGGACAGAATCTTCTTCTTTTCTTTTTCTCTATATATGATTGTCTTTTTTTTTTCATTAAACTTATTCTAGGGATCAGTTGTAAGACAAAAGAGCAATAAAGGCTGGACAATTGGAATCAAATGACTTGTCTAGGATCTTACAGCTAGAAAGTGTCTTATGTCAGATTCTCCTGACTCCAGATCTGGCTCACTGAACCACCTAGATGCCTCTGTTCCATTATCTTCTAATATAAATTGACAGATAGGGTGACTGTCCTGTTTGTGTTTAACTACTTTTCTTCATTATAAGGAGTTCAATTCCAAATGTAGTGATCAACGCAGGGGTATATATTCAGAAATGATTGTGATGTGAAAGCAAGAAGACTAAATCATTTAAAAAATAAGAATAACTAAAAATGGCCTTCTCCAGAAGGGGAGATTTGAGCTGCGTCATGAACAAAGTCAGGAAAGCCTAGAAGCAGAGGTGAGTGGGGAGGGGGATTCCAGAAATAAGAGATCATACTTCAGTCACTAAAATGAAAGATATTCATCATACCACATCTTCAAAACCAGTGGATGTCTACCAGATCAAGAAAATGACCATTGGTTATTAAACCTTTTCTAAATAACAATAGCAAATATTATTTATTGTGTTCAGGATTGAAAAGGACTCTTACCAACAACTTTGTAAAGCAGAGAGTAAGAGCATTATGATCATCCCATTTATAAATAAGAAAACTGAGGGTCTAAGGAGGTCAAAATTTAATTACCTGCTTATGATCAAAGAACTAGTAAATGTCTGAAGCAGGATTTGAGTTTTGTTGCCCTGATTCCAAGATCTATTTTTGAATCTATTTTCTATAACATCATCCAATCTTACTATTTACAGACTGACTCAATAATATCTTTTGGTGTTCTCTATAGATTTGACTTTTTTCTTAGCCATTTGAAGTCTTTTTAATGATGCTTGCATTTCAGATCATAGGTGTCTCTCCTTTCCCTTCACTCCTAAGACAAAATCATCTACATTTTTTAATCTGTGAGGGAAAAGGAAAAGTTGATTTTGAAATGACTACATCTTCAGTTATTTCACTCTCAAAGCCACTATAATGGGTACATGTAATGTCTGACTCTGGATGTGATCCACTAACAAAAAAAAATCTTCAGTAAATAAAACAGTATCATTATCCATGTTGTCATGTTATTCCAGGCCACATCTCTGACAGCTCCTGGGATGATTGTGCAAGATATACTATCATTACTAGCTTTTTTAATAGCTCCAACTGTCCCAGAAACCCAAGAGGCAGGCCTCCCATAATGTGGCCATTTCTTCTAGGTTTCTAAGTAGGGCATGTTTCTTCTGTCAAATGAGTCAGAAAGGAAACAGGAATTTGTCCATGACTCACATATTTTTGTGTTTGTTTTTTTTTTTTAAGTTGGATTTGTTTTTGTGTAAATCCAGGACTTGGGCACTTGGGGCTAAATAAACTTTCTATGAGTTTCATAAGACTCAAAGCTCAAACGTGATAGAGAGAGAGGAGGCATTCAGCCCCACCACAGTGGCCATTGATCATTCTTCAACCTTGGCTATGAAGACAAGTATTCTCCTTTACTTTGTATGTAAGTTTTATTCAAAATTCTTCAGATAGATATAAAAGGAAGGAAAAAAATCAGAAAAGTGGCAAAAAGTAGAGGAAGAAGGAAAGAAGGAAAGAAAGAAAGAAAGAAGGAAAGAAAGAAAAGGAAAGAAGGAAAGAAGGAAAGAAGGAAAGAAGGAAAGAAGGAAAGGAGGAAAGAAGGAAAGAAGGAAAGAAGGAAAGAAGGAAAGAAAGAAAGAAAGAAAGAAAGAAAGAAAGAAAGAAAGAAAGAAAGAAAGAAAGAAAGAAAGAAAGAAAGAAAGAAAGAAAGAAAGAAAGAAAGAAAGAAAGAAAGAAAGAAAGAAAGAAAGAAAGAAAGAAAGAAAGAAAGAAAGAGGAAGAAAAAGAAAGAAAGATCAAAAAAGAGAGAGAGATCAAAAAAGCAAGGAAGGAAAACAGGAAGGAGAGAGGGAAGGGGGAGCAAAGAAGGGAAAGAAGGCAGGAAGTAAGGAAGGAAAATGATAGAAAATGTTACATACAAATGGAAATTTTCTTCTATGTCCACCTTACTCTCTGAGATTGCACCATCATTTTTAACAAAGAAAAACAAGGCAATCATTAAATATCTTTTATTTCCAGTTTTTGCAATCATGCTTGAATTGTTACAAATATCTTGGTATATATGGGATCTTTCTATCTTGGATTTTCATATACTATTTAATACTGTCTTTGGAATTAAAAGATTTCTCTTCAAATTCTACCTCTGACAATATTTATATGACTATGAACAAATCACTTTTGCACTTCAATTTCATTCTTTGCAAAATAAACTAGCTAGTCCCCAAGATTCCTTCCTGTTCTAGATCAAAGATCTCCTGACACTTTAATATATTCAATACTGGAGTCTCTGTCAAAGGATCTGAACGTTTTCACTCCCTTAAGCTCCAATAAAGGAGAATGAAAGACAAGGATTTTATCCTAACAATTACCATCAGTTATTTGAATGGCGTTGAACCAAAGGGAAGAGTGTCACCTTTCTAGAAGCTCATGTATACTTTCTCATCAGGGAAATCTAAGCCTTTTAGGAGAGAACCATAAAGCTGAATGACTATATGGATTCCAAAAATGAAAGGTGGGACTCAGTAGAATAGCAGTGAATTGCCTGGCTGTCAATTCCAAAGTTTCTTCCCTTCTGAAAGGAGTCCAGGCTCTCAGTCAAATTGTAAGACATATATGTGTATAAGTATACACATGACATATATGCAGGTAGTATATATGTGCCTATATAGCTGTATGTATGCCTACGTACATCTGTGTTTGGTGTATGCATATATGTACATACACATATGTATACAAAAATACATACATGTATACCAAGATGACATTTTTTTTGTTTATTGTAGTAAATTCTCCAGACCTACCACCTCTAGTTTCCTCTAGTATTAAACTGCCTGGAGTTAGGTGGTAGGCACAAAATGAGTTGCAACACTTTATTAATAGGGAAGTGAGACAGAGAAGTGGTATATATGGATGGAGGGATAGATGGATGGATATGCAAGCATATATCTATATGTACAAAATAAAAACAAAAACACAAGTTAATTGAAGGAGGAATTTGTAGAACAGAAAAGGCCCCGTATAGAGGGTGGCCCTTGATCTGAGATTTGAAGGCTCCTGAGAACTAATGGAGAATGTAGGTTATCTATCATCAGTTGTTTCTGCCTCATTCCACATAACCAGCCCATCTTTCTTTTGGCTCTCACAATTTCTTGATGTTATTTTATACACAAGGTAGCTAGGCAGCACAGTGAATAGAATGCTGGACCTGGAGTCTGGAAGCTTTGAGTTCAAATCCAATCTCAGACACTAGCTGTTAGACTTTAAACAAATCACATAACCCAGTTTGCCTCAGTTTCCTCATGTATAAAATGAGCTGGTGAAGGAAATGGCAAAGTACTCCAATATCTTAGCCAAGAAAATGCCAAACAGGGTCCCAAAGAGTCATGCACAACTAAAGAAAAAAGAAAAAAAAAAGATTGAACAACAATCTTATATTCTACTTCTCTGACAATGCCCTGTTGGTAATGTTGCAATGCTCTTTGTGTCTTCAGTGCAACTCCAGGCAGGCTAATACTAGAGGAAACTGGGTGTGACAGGTTTGGGGAATTAGTCTAATAAATGCAAAGTCATTATCTAGGTAACACATTCATATGCACCACCTATTCTTTGAACAAAGAAGGAAAAAATAAAAGACCTTCTACTGGCAAGGGAGTGGAATGTCAAATTCAAACTTGGAAACAAGGTTGGAAAACTCCATAAGAATCTTCACATCCTATTCTCTGGTCTATTACTCTAAGCTTTAAATGAATGTGACTATATACTTTTCATGTGATGCTAACCAGGGAGGGTGGGAGGAAAGTTCCATTGGGATGAAGATAAATCATTTCTTGTTTTCACTTGAATACACACCCCCAATCATTAAGCAGACTTCTTCAACCTCGGCTGGATACATTAAGGTTCTAAATGAGGCTATTTTTTAAAGTGGAAAGGTATGGAGTTTCCCCTCATTTCGTTCTCAGTTGCTTTCATCTGAACAACTTTCAATGGAAAATTGAGTATATGGAAGTTGAGGTTGGCTTATGGAGTATGCTTTCACAAGGGAAAACCCTTCGTTTTCATCAGCTTTCTTACTTAACTATATCAAAGCTTTCGAAGCTGTTAGATGGCAAAGTGGATAGAGCCCTGAAGTTGGAGGCAGAATAGACCAGAGTGGGGGGGGGGGGCACGCATATTCCAGTAAAAAAAAGAAATGATTTCTCTTCATCCCAATGGAATGTTTCCCCCCTCCCAGGTGAGGATCACATGAAAAGGATAGAGTCGAATTTGAGAAAAGCCTAGAGTAATAACCCAGAGAACATGATCTGAAGATTCATACAGATTTTTCTAACTTTTTTTTCAACTTTGAAATTAAGTTCACCTGCCCATAGGCAAAACTCTTTTATTTTCTCTCTCTTTGTCCAAAGAATAGGCTGTGCATATGAATGTCTCATAAATAATGACTTAGTGTTTACTAAACTAATTTTCCAAACCTGTCCCATCTAGTTTCCTCCAGCATTAACCTGCCTGGAGTAAGGAAAGAGGTGCAAAGTAGGTTGCAACACATTACCAACAGGGGGGGGGGGGGAGAGAGAGAGAGAGAGAGAGAGAGAGAGAGAGAGAGAGAGAAGAGAGAGAGAGAGAGAGAGAGAGAGAGAGAGAGACACTTGGATAGATAGATGGATGGATAGATATATGGATGGATGGATGGATGACAGACAATAAAGATATAGTTGTGGATGTATATTCACACATATATATATTAACATATCTATTAGTTCTCAACTGATCTGACCTCCTTACTACTGCCCACATCATTCCATTCCCTATCTCCATGCTATCAATCTAGAGAGCATTTATAGATATTATATATAATATAGAGAGATTCATAATAGCATTGAAGCCAGAACGCCCATCACTCAAGTAAAATGATTGCAAGCAAAGGTTGAGTGACCCTTTGTCAGATACATTAGAAAAGGAATTCTTTGTCAGATACATTAATTAGATTAAATGCATTAGCTCCCTTCCACCCCAGAGCTTCTGGGATGTTTTGATGTCTCTCTGCATTAGTAGATCATAAGATCATAACTCTATAGGTAGAAGGAACCACAGAGTTTTAGTTAACCGTGTGTGTGTGTGTGTGTGTGTGTGTGTGTGTGTGTGTGTGTGTGTATGTATGTGTATTTACAAATGGGATCACTACAGCACAGAAATGATCAAGGATCAAGTGATTTCCCCTCAAGGACACACAGTCTGAGGTAAATTTGAACCAAGGTCTTCTGACTTCAAAGACAGTCATTTTCCCATAATATTCCACTACTAATGGTGTTCATGAGTTCATAGGATCTTAGGCTTAGAGTTGGAAGGACCCCTCAACATCATTCAATTTCCTTCATTTTACAGGGAAGGAAACTAAGATCCTGAGAGGATGAGTGACCTGCTTCAGATCACTTATCTGCTGCATGGCAGAACTGGGATTCAAACTCAGGTCCTCAGACTCCAAAGCCAAGGTTCTTCCCATCTCACAATGTTCCTTCTTACATGCCCCAAACTACTCAAACAACAACAACAATAGATGTTTTTAAAAATCAACTTTCTAATATTTTATAAAGTCTCAACCTTTCCTTGTGTTAGGAAGAAGGGAGGGAGGAAGGAAGGAAGAAAGGAAAAAGGGAGGGATGGAGGGAGGGAGGGAGGGAGGGAGGGAGGAAGGAAGGAAGGAAGGAAGGAAGGAAGGAAGGAAGGAAGGAAGGAAGGAAGGAAGGAAGGAAGGAAGGAAGGAAGGAAGGAAGGAAGGAAGGAAGGAAGGAAGGAAGGAAGGAAGGAAGGAAGGAAACAAACTTTTATTAAGCAGCCACTATATGCTGTGCTAAATGATTTACAAATATTGTCTCATTTTATTCCCTCAACAACCCTGAGAGGTAGATGCTCAATGCCAGTGATGGTGAATGTTTTAGAGACTTTAGAGACCAAGTACCCAAACTGCAATCCCCATATAACATGTGAGCCCCACCACCTTACCCCAGACAGTGGAGGGAGGAAGCACTCCCATTGGGCAGAGGGGTGGATGAAGAGAGGAATATCCTCAGGGGTTCAGGGAGAGGGGGAAGGAAGCAGCCCCCCGCTGGCACACTTCAGCACATGTGCCATAGGTTTGCCAACACAGCCTAAGCCCTATACACCTAGCTGCCTCTGCTAGGGTGACAATGCTAGGAACAGGATAGGATTCCACTATGATTTCATCACTGTAGTGAATTCCCAACCCTTCTATATCTCAGCAAGTTTTAAAGAGTAATTTGAGAGATCCTGAGATTAAGTGACAATCAAAATTTCTAATGAACACTAAGATAGCAAAATAGAGTCATACATCTAGAGCAGGAAGTGGAGTTAGGGTCAGTTAGTCTATCCACATCCTCCATTTTATGGACTCATAGAGTCCCAAATAGATTAAGTTATTTGCACAAGGTCATTCCAGAAATATCATAGGCTAGATTCTAACATCAGTGCTAGGATTTCCAAACTTTCCTCTGTACCATACTGTCTCTTCCTGAATCCTAAGCCTAGTGTTAGAGGCCAGGCAGACTGCTATGAGGAATCATCCCCCCTTTCCTCATCCCTTTATCTGCTCAGACAAGCAGAGCCAAGAGATTGGCTCTGGCCAATCAGGAAAAAGTATGGAACGTTGCTTCTTGGTTGCCATCTCTCATTTCTTAGAAAATACAAGCAGGCTCTCTTAAAGAACAAATGACATCATGCTCTAATTGCATGAAAAAAGAAAGGCAACAAGAGCTTGAAGCCATTTTCCATCCCCTCCACCTCTCTAAATCCCCACAGAATTACAAAATCACAAAATACCACCCTCCAACTCCTCAGTGAATAAATCACAGGATTATTTTTCCTGAGCTCCCAACAAAAATTTATGAACTGAACCCAAGAGCTGTAAAGGCCAGCACTCTGTGGGATTCGCTTGTTTGATGGTTTTTCACACACAAGTGGTTCCATAGGAACAAGGAAGAATGGCACTTACTGTATACAGATAAATAATTAGGCTCACTCCCGACTAAGCTACTGAGGAATATCTTTTGCACCGCCAAGAGCCACCGGACAGGCCCCAGCCAGCAGGGAAGGCAATGATCAACACAATCCAATTAGAGCAGAGCTGACAATTTGGTTGACTGGTTGGTAAGCCAGAGATGCAGCCGAATCAGGCTTTTAAGGGAACAGGGACTAGACAATGCTAACAGGAGAGACAGAGTGAGCAGTCGGCTTGTATCATAACAGTACACAGAAGGAGTGGAGAAAATAAAGCCCTGGCTACAGGATCCGCTTTATAAGCATCTCAGTCAACAGTCCCCATGTACAAGAGAGTCAAATAGAAGCAGTAAAGCCATCTAAACCTAAATTCTGACCATAGGAAATTCTGAGACAGGCCATCAACCTAGTTTAGACCCTCATTATGTGTCACTGGTATATTAGAAATATTGGGGGACAGAGAGGGAAGGAGAGAGAGGGTGGGGAAGAGGGGGGGAAAGAGAGAGAGAGAGAGAGAGAGAGAGAGAGAGAGAGAGAGAGAGAGAGAGAGAGAGAGAGAGAGAGAGAGAGAGAGAGAGAGAGAGAGAGAGAAGAGGAAGGGAGGGAGGGAGGAAGGAAGGGAAGGAAAGTGAGAAAGACAGACAGAGAGACAGAGAGAAAAGGAGGCAGAGAGAGAGAAAGAGAGGGAGAAAGAGAGGCAGGGAGAGACAGAGAGAAAGAGAGACAGAAAGACAAAGACAGAGAGAAAGAGAGACAGAGACAGAGAAAGAGAGAAAAAGAGAGACAGAGAAGGAGAGAGAAAGACAGACAGAGAGATGGGGGGGCAGGAAGGGGAGGGAGAGAGAGAAGAAGAAGAGGAAGAAAGGGGGAGGGAGGGAGGGAGGGAGGGAGAGAGAGAGAGAGAGAGAGAGAGAGAGAGAGAGAGAGAGAGAGAGAGAGAGAGAGAGAGAGAGAGAGAGAGAGAGAGTATTGATCATCTGAACAACCCTGAGAGGTAGATACTCTATACCCCATACCACCCAGCCACTTCTGCTAAGATGCCAGGAACAAGGTACAATTCTACTATGATTTCATCACTGTAGTGAATTCACAATTCTTCTATATCTCAGTAAATTGCAAGGAGTTATTTGAGAGATCCTGAGGTTAAGTGACAGAGAGGAAGAGGGATAGAGGAGGAGAGAGAGAGGTATGGAGGGAGAGGGAGAAAGAGATAAAAAGAAGGAAATATAGATAGGGAAGAAAGAAAGGAAGTGAGAGAGGAGGGAGAAAGAGAAAGAGGAAGAGAGATGTATATATAAGCATATGTGTGTATTATTTAATAATATAGTGCATAGGTATGTGTGTTTTATTTATATTTAAATATTTATGTCTGTATACATGTTTTATGTTACATGGGCATATATTTACATGTGTTCTATGTGCTTAAATACATATATTTTTATCAGTTTCTTTTGTTTTACATCACCTAGATTTCTTCCTTCATTCCCCTTCCAGAGAACCATTCCTTAGCAATAACCTCTCAATTATTCTCTCTGCTCCCACTTTCTCCCTTCTCCAAACACAGGATCATAATAAGCTCCTTGAGGTCAGTCTTTTGTCTCTTTCTGTATTCTCAATGCTCCACTTGTAGGTGTTTAATCAATGTTTAGTAATTGATTGATTGCTATAATTAAAAGGGTCCTCCAGAAGCCTTCTGGTCCAACGTCTCCATTTTAAAAATAAGGAAACAGAGATGCCTATAAAGGCATTACTAGCCCATGGCCACAAAAGGAATAAATGGCAAAGTCAGGATCCAGATTCACAGCCTCGGACTCCCTTTCCTTTCCCCAACTGTTAGGATTAAAATTTATGGTTGGCCTGAATATATTTTTAGTTGGTCACCAGGGATTTAAATTCAAAATCTCAATGAAATACTCAAGTAAGAATGGGATTTTAAAAATTGAGAGTTTTCCTCATCCCTTCTGATCACCAACTATAAAAATTAAAATTAAATCTTAATAATAAAAAATATTATATTTTAAGGGATTTATTAAATATCATTAGAAATCAAGGAATAAAGAGGATACAAAATAAAACCCACATGCTCATGGCTGATTAGCCATTTCAAAATCCCCACCTTACCACCATCACCACTGATTGCTGCATCATGCCAAAGAGGAGTGTGAGGGAGGAGTTACAGCCAGTTAAATACCAATAACATGATCTTGCCAATGTGGAGATGCAGAAGAGATTATAGGGAATTTTGGGAAATACTAAAGATTTCTGGGGAATTAAGTCAAAGGTTCAAAATCTCCATTTATACACCATAGCATATCACTTCATCCATCCCCACAAAACTGCCAAAGAGATATTCCAAAAGTTTTTATCTGACCACATCACTCCTCTGGTAAGCAAACTTTGGTGACTCCCTATTACTCCAGGATCAATTCCTTCTGTTTGATATTTAATGACCTCCATGTCCTGACTCCAACCCAACTTTCCATTCTGATTATATTTGCATTCTACATATCGACTGAAATGACCTCCCTGCTGTTTCCTACATACACACCACTCCATTCTCTTTGCCAGCCTTTGTACTCTCTCCTCATCTAGTTTCCTTTAAAACAGCTCAAGTACGATATTCAATATGAGTCATTCCTGATCCACCCAACTTCTAAATATCAACTTCCCCTTAAAGAAAACTTTCTGGGGACAGCTGGGTGACTCAGTGGATTGAGAGCCAGG
Organism: Monodelphis domestica; assembly: GCF_027887165.1. Taxonomy (NCBI): domain Eukaryota; kingdom Metazoa; phylum Chordata; class Mammalia; order Didelphimorphia; family Didelphidae; genus Monodelphis; species Monodelphis domestica. The sequence goes on from NC_077231.1 coordinate 76,113,343, forward strand.
CCTAGAGATGGGAGGTCCTAGGTTCAAATCTGGCCTCAGCCACTTCCTAGCTGTGTGACCCTGGGCAAGTCACTTGACCCCCATTGCCCCCACTCTTCTGCCTTGGAGTCGACTACAAGATGGAAAAAAATTTCTGTTTGTATTGTATTTTTTTCTGTTTATCATGTATATTGTAATGTAAGCTCCTTGAAAGCAGGGATTATTATATAAGCCTATAAAATCTAGAGCTGCAAGGGAGAGTAAAAGGTACTTAGTTCAACCTCCTTATTTTGAAGATGAAGAAACTGAGGCCTATGAAGGTTTGTGCAACTTGACCAAGGTCACACAGGTAGTGCCAGGTAAAGATTTGAACCCAGGTCTCCATACTCCAGAGCCAATACTCTTTCCATTGTACCATGCATTGTATTCCCAATTCCTACCACAGGAACTAGAATAGTAGATGCTTAATAGGTTTCCATTGATTGATTGATTAACCAATGACCTTGTATTTTAACCTTATGTTTTCTCTTTTAAAAAATTCAATTACTTTATTCGTTGAACATCTATGGTATTCAAGGCACTGCAAAATTTTATTCAAAGATGGATATCATGGTCCCTACCCCTCCAGAAGCTTATCATCTGCATTTACTGCATGTCAAATCTGTTCTCAGTATTACTGTTTGGTTTGGGAATTTGCCACTTACCCATGAACATTTTTAAACTGCCAGAATTTTTCCAAAAATCTAAGACTGCAGGTGAAGGGATTTTTTCATCTCTCCATTTAGTGTTCATGAACTCATCCACTATTTCACCAGTGGCTTAACTCTAGATACCCAGCTCAATGAATCACAGAATCTCAGAGTTAGGAAGGACCTTAAAGCAATTTAGTCCAATCCAGACCTGAACAACAGTTCCCTTTACAATGCCCTTTATGAGTAATCTTCCAGTTCAGTGAAGACCCTTAAGTAAGAGAAAACCCAGCACCTCCCCCGTTAAGCTATTTCACTTTTGGATACTTCTTATTATAAGAAAGTTTTTTTTTTCTTTTCTTTTTTTAAACCCTTGCCTTCCACCTTAGAATCTAAGACAGAAAAGTGGTACATGCTAGGCAATGGGGGTTAAGTGACTTGCCCAGGGTCACACAGCTAGGAAGTGTCTGAGGCCAGATTTGAACCTAGGACCTCCCATCTCTAGGCCTGGCTCTCCATCCCTTGAGCTACCCAACTGGGGCAGAAGTTTTTTTCTAATTTCAATCCTTAATCTACCTATTGCCACATCTAAGTGTTTAAGTGCTGTTTCTGATTCTTCTGTTTCTGCCTTTAATATTTATCTTGCTTTTCCTATTTTGTTTCAATGGATTTAGGTGCAGAATAGGACATACATTTTTGTATATATCCATTGAGAGATTTTATTTTGCTTGATTCTGTATATTCATTACAAGAAATTTTACTTTTTCCTTTTTTCCAATAAAATGAGGAATAAGATGATGGCAAAGGGTTACAGATGTGCAATGTTTTTTATCCATTCTTTTTTTTTAACCCTAATCTTCTATCTCAGACTCAATTTGCCACTTTGCTAAATCATTATTTCCAGTTCTTCCCTCCAGGCAAAGATGCTGGAACTGGAAATAATGATTTAGCAAAGTGGAAAATTGAGTCTTAAAGTCAAAATAGTCTTCCTAATCATTAATTGAGGTAGCTAAGTGTTGCAGTGGAAAGAGCATTGGATCTAGTATCAGGAAGACCCAAGTTCAAATTTGGCCTTTAGGGAATTCTTTATTAGTGGTCTGACTCAGGGATTTCTGATGTTCTCTCAACTGGTAAATTCAGTGGTTTTGATTAATCTTCCAAGAGTACCTTCAAAGCAGTTTGATACTAGGTTCCCAAGAAGTGTTAGTGAGCCTGGGGTTGGACCTAGGAAATAATAAGGGCACAGAAGGTCCTTGTCAAAGCAGATGAGATGGCAAGCCTTTCTTTTACTAGGTGATCAAACTATATATAGAATATATTAAGTTGCAAGCACCTCATTTTAGGAAGATCACTGATAAGCTGGAAGGTGTCCAATGGGGGGGTGACCATGATGGTGAAGGGCCTTAAATCCATGCCATATGAGAACTGGGTAATGGCAATTGGGGATGTTGACCTTGAAAAAGAGAAGACTTGGGGCAAAGTTGTCTTCCAACTATTTGAAAGGCAGTGAACTGGAAAAGGAATCATTCTTCCTGCTTGGCCCCAGGGGGAAAAAAATTAGTAGCAAAGAGTAGATTGAAATGAAGCTAATTAGGGTTAAAGTATTAAGTGAAGTAAGCAGAATCAAGAAAATGGTATAGACAGTGATTGCAACAATGTAAACAGAAAGAACCACTAAAAAATAAAAAATGACTATTGCAAAATTCTAAAAATTAAGCATGACTTAAAAGAAGAAATGAGGACCCTCCTACCCAAACCCCTTATAAAGTTGAACAAGTATTCACACTGCATATAGGAAGGAAGGAAGGAAGGAAGGAAGGAGGGAAGGAAGGAAGGAAGGAAGGAAGGAGGGAAGGAAGGAAGGAAGGAAGGAAGGAAGGAAGGAAGGAAGGAAGGAAGGAAGGAAGGAAGGAAGGAAGGAAGGAAGGAAGGAAGGAAGGAAGGAAGGAAGGAAGGAAGGAAGGAAGGGAAGGAAAAAAGGTATGTTTCAATATGTTAAGCAATTTTGCTGATTTTTCCTTCTCTTCTTTTTTGTCTTAAAATATATTATTTGTTATATGAGATGACTCTCTAACAGAGAAAGATGAAGTCATATCATGATGTAAAAAAAGGTGTCAATAAAAACCTGCTTAAATTTTTTTAAATAAAGGCTTCTAGATAATAGGATCATCCATGTAGAACTGAGTGGGACTTAGATCAATTAGTCCAGCTGATACATTTTATAGAAAAGGAAAGTTGGGGGGGGGGGGAGGAATAAGGCTGGATCAGGATCCAATTCAAGATGATGTAATCTACAAATGGCCAAGCCAGGATCTGAGCCCAGGTCCCAGGCTCTTTCCACCAGCATCACTAGCTGCTTCCCTTTTGACCAAGGATGACTCAGATGATCCTTTCAACTTCTGACATCAATGTCTGTAATAGATAATTAGTAATGGAAAAAAGCAGCATGACCTTGTTTATGTATATACAAACAATAGAAGAGGGCTGGAGCAAACTTTAAGAGCTGCTTTCCAACCAAGAGATCCAGGTCCCCTCTGACAGTTGGCCATTTTCCTCTTCTTTCTCAGATAAGAAAATTGGGAAGAAAAAACAAAACATCCAGCTTATGATTTCACTCTCTGAGTTTTCCGGAAAAAAAAACAAACAACACTGTTTATCAAAGGAATGATCCAAAAGGCAGTTTTGGCTTACAGGAGAAAGTTTAATAGGCAAATTATCAGGCCTGACAAGGAATAGCAGTGGGAATTACAGTAAAGCCTTCTGAGAAATAAAGGTGTTTGATGACAACTGGAAATAGGGATGGATGGTAGCAAGTGGCATATGTCACCATGGGAGATAGAAATTCTGGTTGAATCATCATCCAAGAAGACATTTGATACATTCATTAATGGAGAAAGGCCACCACTCTAGTGTTTGTCCATTTGAATGAGGTGAATCCATGGGCTACTCCAATCTCTGGAACCTCTCAAATATTCTCAAAGACTAATATTTGAATGGGAATTTAGTTAGTTAGTTTCAGATGCTCTCACCCCATGAAGGAGGTTCACACTGAAAGCAGAAGTAAGCACAGAATTTGGGCTAGGGGTGCCCCTAGTTCTTTCCCAGCAAGGACTTTGGGAAGGTGTCTATGAATAAGGCCATGGGGAATGATCCCTTAGCATGTGTTGGCACACACTCTATGCATACTGAGAACCCCAAGAGCATTTAGCAGGCTGAACTGGCTTTGCTATAAAATGTTTTATGATGTGATTTGTTTTTGTTTGCTTGTTTGCCTAAATGGTATGATTGAAACTACTCTTGATCTTGATCTGCAGCTGTGTTCCTAAATTCCTGGCCTCCACAAGCAGTATTGCTAATACTAGGTCAATATGGAACCAATGAACTCAAATACCACCAGTTTTGAAAGTGGTTTAGGGGGTAGATGGAAATATAGCTTGGCGGAAGGAAGGAAGGAAGGAAGGAAGGAAGGAAGGAAGGAAGGAAGGAAGGAAGGAAGGAAGGAAGGAAGGAAGGAAGGAAGGAAGGAAGGAAGGAAGGAAGGAAGGAAGGAAGGAAGGAAGGAAGGAAGGAAGGAAGGAAGGAAGGAAGGAAGGAAGGAAGGAAGGAAGGAAGGAAGGAAGGAAGGAAGGAAGGAAGGAAGGAAGGAACATCGTAAATTTGGAAGTAAATCTCCAACTTCTTCATAGAAACATAAATTTAGGTTCAGAAAGAACCTTGGAAGTAATCTAATCCAAACTCTTCATTTAACAAGTGAGGAAAGAGATTTTCTCTCTTAACCAAAGAGCTTTGCTCAACATATCCAGTAAATGGCAGCAAAGAGCCAGATCAGAACAGAATGTTGATGTTGGGTTATTCAGCCTTTCCTGAAGTCTCAAGTATGGACTTAATTCTCATGATTGTTCCCCAGAGTTCCCCAGAGGGGCTGGGAGTGGGGGGGTGGGGAGGCAGAGGGATGTGCTACTGTGACCTTCTATAGAATTCCATCTTTAGATTCTTTTCCCTTTTACTAAAGGAACTATCCACACTCAGTGTCAACAGCGTTTTCCCACAGGTGAGACAGGCTTGACTACTAGGAATATTATCATTTCTGGGGTTTTTTTCTGGAGTCCCAGATTATTTACCTGGTTGAAGTTTAAGTCTAGCTTGCTAAATGTAAATCCTTCTGAATCCACAAAAGGAACTTTTTTTTAAATTTGTTAATACTGAATAATATTCTACTACCACCTAGTGGCCTCTCCAGAGAATAGCTTGAAGTCAGGAACAAAGCCTTGCTTCCTTCCACTCACCCCCTTTCACTTTCCCATTGAACATCTCTCAAGGTTTCTATTCCTCCCGGATCCTCATGGAAGTCCAGCATCTTAATCTTAGCACTAAAATGATCCTGGAGAAAAAAATGTTGTCAAGAAATGCCCCAGATAACTCAGAGGGAAATGCAAATCACTCTAATCCTATTGGACTTGACATTTGGAAGATCTGTTTGCAACCCTTGGCTTGAATATATTTTTTAAAAACCTGACCTTTTGCTTTGAATCAATACTGTGTGTTGTTTCCAAAGCACAAGAATGGTAAGGATTAGGCAGTGACTTGTACAGGGTCACACAGCTGGGAAGCATCTGAGGTCAAATTTGAACCCAGGACCAAGGTTAGCTTTCAAAACCACTATACCTCTCTATCTTGACATTTGAATGTCAATATTCAAAGAGTACCCAAAATGGCATGACAGGTGATGTCTTTTGACTCTCAAATGAATTGGATTTATGTGAGGCAGAGTTGCACAAAGTCACAGGTACAGGTCTCACTCTCTCTTCCAGAGTCATCCCAGGCCAGTGGTAAGTCAAAAGTCAAGAGGACTGGCAATAGCCGGGGATACAGTGGATAAGATTGGTTTCTCCCATATCCAATCAAGCTTTAAGCACCCCACAGAGTCTGTTTCATGGATGTTGGAAAAATTATCCTCATCTACCCATTCCTCAAGGGAAGTCTTCACATCCTTGGGGTAGGCATCCCCCTAATTGACTAGTAGATTTGAGGCTTATCAGTTACCCTCAAACTGGTTTACCCTGCCTGCCAAGATAGATTTCCTAGGTGTGACCACTGAGCATGCTACAGCTTCTTGGAGCCATAGGTGAGAGTTGGATGAAAAATAGATATCCAAAAGTGGGTGAGGAGGCCTGAAAAGGACTCAACAAGTCCACACACCAAAGGTGCTCATTCTCCCTGAACATCCCATTTGATATTTATTTACTGTGTGATCCTGGACAAGCTCCTCAAATTCTCCAAGTGGTTCAGCATTCTTATCTGTGAAATGGGTACAATAATAGCCTCCTTACAGGATTGCTGTAACGTACAAAGATAATATTCAGAAAACACTTTGTAGACTCTAAACCATCATATGAATATTAGCTGCTATTGTTGTTGTTTTTCAATCAGACTCATGAATTCTTTACTGAAAAAACTTTCTCTGCAACTGCAGATATACAAAGGTAAGCTATAGTTTTACAGAGATGCCTGGAATACAGGAAGGTTAAGTGATTTGACTCCAGTCACAAAGCCAATGTGACAGAGTCCAGACTTGATCTCATCACCATCATCATGACTTAGAAGCAGAATCATCCCCTGTCTTAGAACAATACCAAGTATCAAGAGCCTAAGGCAGAAGAATGGAAAGGGCTAGACAATTGGAGTTAAGTAACTTGCCCAGGGACACACAGCTACCCATATTTTCCATAATCATCTAAATCCTCATGTCTTTGTTTGGCACCATTCCCCAGTGAATCCCAGCATCCCTCATTTCTTTTGTTGCCAACTCATCAAATCAATTGAATTCAATTCATGAGCATTTTTTAATCACCTGCTATATAACTCTGACCAATGTTCTAGGTGTTGGGGATTCAAAGATAGAAAATGGTGGGAATTCATTGAAAGTAAAAGAACCATAGAAGCTAGAGGAAGAACTGCAAAATATACCTAATTTGAAAGGGAATTCAGAAGGCATCCAATTCATGTTCCTCTCATTTTAAAGATGAGGAAACAGAACCAAAGAGTGACTTGTCCATGAACACACAGATAGTAACCAGTGGAGGTAGGATTCAAACTGAAGACCTTTAGATTTGCATCCAATATTGTTTTCTTGTTTTATGAAATAAAAGGGAAGGAAACAAGCATTTATTAAGCCTTTACTATGTGCCAGGGAGGGCAGCTAGATGGTGCAATGAATAGTGTGCTGGGCCTAGCCTTAGACACATATTATTTATGGGACCTTGGGCAAGTCACTTCACCTTATTTGCTTCAATTTCCTCATCTGGAAAATGAACTGGAGAAGAAAGAGGCAAAATACTCCATTATCTTTGCCAAGAAAACTCTCAATGGGGTCACAAAGACTAAGCAATAAAATGTGCCAAGAGCTATGCTACATATACTATCTCACTGGATATTCACAACAATAAGGGGGTAGGTGCTATTATTGTTGCCATTTTATAGATGAGAAAACTGAGGCAAATAGAGGCTAAGTGATTTACCCAGCTGTACAAATCTAGTAAGTGTCTGAGGCTGGATTTGAACTCATGAAGCTGAGTCTTCCTGATTCCAGGTTAAATACTGTCTTCACTGTGCCATCTTGTGTCCTAAATATAGTTGACAAACAATGTTGATGTTGTCTGACATATTCAAGAGTATTATATCTAGAGTAGACATTATTTCTTCTTCTCGTGAAGACCAAAATCATAACTAGGAAATCTAGTGCCTGGGGTAAATTCAGGTTGGGAGAGAAGTAAAGAGACTGGAAGAAGTGTCCCCACCTAACTCCAGGTGTGGATAAGGCTCAGGATTTTGCTTTCACTTAAATGTGCCCATGTGACCGCTGCATACAGGTTTTCCCCATGAAAGCCATGGAACAGGTCCCAAGCACACAACAGCATGATCCAAGACCAGTTGGGAGCAATAATGTAAGGAGAAGAGAAGTTCATTTCTAAAAGGGTCTGGCCATGGTCTCATGATACAGCAGATGGCCAGAGGCTTCCACCTTCAGACACAAGCCCAAAAACCCCAGGAAAGAGCCCAAGGGTAGGCCATACATTGTTGAAAGAAAACAGACCCCAGAAAAGAGAACAAAAGTACCGGGACTCTGAAAGTGGCAGGTAGGGCCAAGTGAGAGATCAGGGACAATTGTACCACCATACAGTGTGGCATGAAAGATCATAAAGTATGGGGTTGTCAGCCAGAGTTTTTCCAGGGAGGAAATTCATACCATTCTTCAATTGCCAATACCCTGGAACAAAAAAGCTTCAGTCATCCCACTCTAGTTAAGTCTCTTATGTGGGGGAATCCACTATGTCCCAAAGTTGCCCCTTCCACTTTTTAATAGATCTATTGTTTGACCTCAAATAGGCTTTTCCAAAAACTTTCAAGCATTGTTCTTCCTTCTGTTCTTTGGAGCCAAACAGAATAAAGTTGAATTCCTTTTCTGTGTGACAACTTTTCAAATATTTGAATAATGCCAGCTAGCATGCTGTCTGCTTAAGTCTTCACTGCTCCAAGGCAAACTCTACTAGTGATCTCTTTCCAAGTCAACATCAATCCATTACTAATATCAACATCATTAAAATATCAATCCATTACAAACCACTACTCTTTGGATCCAGTCATTTAATCTGTTAAGAATTTTCATTCCATCATCTAGCCTATACTTCTCTACCTTGTCCACAAAAAAAAAAAAAAAATTGCATATGAGGCTTTGGATCCAGTCATTAAATTTACCATTCAACTGTTTTCCTTGAACTTTATTATTTTCAGAAAATCAACATTACCCAACATGGAATCAGCACTGCAATTCGTACTTCTTCAGTACTGGGGAGGGTAGAAGGTGGACATTGGAGAGCTCTTCCCTGATCCTCCATCTTTTAAGGAGGGCACTTAGGTAAGTTATCTCATCATTTCCTACTGATATGCTTTCCTAGACAACATGATCTTCAGAAACTTATCATTCCCCAAGATATTCTTACTTCCTCAGATTGTTTCCCCAGCTACAAGATTTCATCATTCAGGTGCAGCTCAGTGGATTGAGAGGGAGACCTAGAGGTCTCCCTCTAGGGAGGGAGGTCCTGGTTTCAAATTTGGTCTTGGACATTTCCAAGCTGGTGTGACCTTGGACAAGTCACTTAACCCCCATTGCTTAGCCCTTACCACTTTTATGCCTTGGAATCAACACCCAGTATTAATTCTAAGACAGAAGATAATGCTTTGGAAAGAAAAAAAAAAGATTTCATCACACCTATCTTCTCTTGCTTTTCAACTTTTATGTGTTATCTTCCCCCATTAGATTGCATGCTCCTTGAGGGCAGGGACTGTCTTATGCCTTTCTTTTTATACCCAGCCCTTAGAATAGTGCCTAAAACCTTTGTTAATTTGTTGTTTAGTCATTTTTCAGTCATGCCCAACTCTTGGATACCCTATTGGTGTTTTCTTGGCAGAGATACTGAAATGGTTTGCCATTTCCTACTCCAACTCCTTTTACAGATGAAGAAACTGAAGTTAAGTGACTTTCCCAGTGTTACATAGCTAGTAAGAGTATAGAGCTAGATTTGAACTCAGAAAGGTAAGTCTTCCTGGCTCCAGTCCCAGCACTTTAGCTGTTCTTACACAGTAGATCCTTAATAAATGTTTACTGAATATTAATTACTCAATAGGTTTGGAATCCATTTAAATGTTCCATTGTCTAGCCTATGTTTCTCCATTTTATCTGTAAGAATTGCTTACGGGACTTGAAAATGCTCAGGCATTTTGCTGAATTCTAGTTGTACTCTGGGGAAGTTAGGTGGCATGCTAAATGGATAGTGTGCCAAGTCTGAAGTCAGAAAGACTCATCTGAGTTCAAATCCTCCCTCAGAAACTTGGGTGACCCTGAGCAAGTCACTTAGCCTGTTTGTCACAGTTGCATCATCTGTAAAATGAGCTGGAGAAGGAAATAGCAAACCACTCCAGTACCTGTGAAGAGAACTCCAAGAGGTCATGAAGAGTTAGAAACAACTGAAAAATGATTGAACAACAAAGTGTACTATGTCTCTGCCATAACTCACTGATCCATCAGTTTAGTAACTCCATCAAAAAAGGAAATATATTTGGTGGTACCTGATCTGATCTTGATGATGCCACTCGACCCCCTTTTTATCACCCCTTCCAGTTCTAGATAGTCATAAACCATCCCTTTCATAATATGCCTTAGAATTTTTCCAGGAATGAAAATCAAGTCCATTGGCCTCTAAATTACTGAAGATGGTTTCTTGACTCATTTAAAAAATTGGAACAAATTTACCTTTTTTTGATCCTTTAGCACCTGTCCTGTCCCCCATGATCTCTCCAAGATCCTCTTGAGTGAGTGCCCTAACGAGTAACTTCTACCAATTCTTTTAACATATTATGAGATCAAACATAAATGGTAATTTTTCTAATACATTTAAAACATGATTTTATAAGACACAAAGGAATTAAGTGTTTGAGGCTAGATTTGAACTCAGGAAGATGAGTCTTCCTGTTTTGGAGCCTGACATTTTACCACTTTGCCACCTACCTGCCCCATATGGCACATAGTAGGCCTTTAATAAATGCTTGTTCCCTTCTCTTTATTTCATAAAACAAGATTAATTCCCCCAACTTGTGTATTATATTATTCTATTTGTCCATATGTTTCTTTAAATTCACATACTAATTAATGTTTCTCTTAGTATTTTGTCTGTCCTTCATATCTAAATAGGTCAATACTCTCAAGGCAAGGATGCCTTACCATCTGAATCAGTCTTCCAGTGCCTTTGTAGAGTGTTCCTTTGTTGCAATAACTTTCTATCATAAACCACAGGAGTCACAGTGGAACATAGCATTCAGAAAGCTAAAGCAATCTCAGTGTACATCAGAATTGGAAGGATGCACAAGAGTAATGGTTGTAGTGAAGGTGCAAACATTTATTAAGTACCGACTGTGTGCCAGCCATTGTGCTACATACTTTACAACAATTATCTCATTTGTTCTAAATTAGTTATTTGACTAAAAAGTTAATAACCCGTAGCCAGACCACATATGGAATATTTTTGGGTTCCGGGTGTCACATTTGGTAAAAGACACTGAAAGAAGAGTGTCCTTTGGAAAGGACGCCCTGATGAGTAAAGAAGCAGAATAAAGAGGACATATACAGCAATGGAAATATTCTTTGAAAGAATTGATAAATAGAAATCAATACTATATTTTATGTGTGCATATATCTTTCTGTCAAATAATGCCTTCTCTAATTGGGAGTGTTATCTGAGTATATTAATATTTTAAATGTTACAAACAAATTAATTTCTTTCCCAAAGAAGAGACTCTAAAGAGCTTGAACAGCATCCAGAGGAGGGCAAACAGAATGGCAAAATACCTTAAATTCATGATGATGAAAATCAATTTAAAAAACTATAGATGGTTAGTGCCAGAAGAGAAAAAAAAAATTGGTGGGAAGAGGTTGAGAAAGAGGAAGGGGTAGCTAGCTATGAAGTCATGATAGCCTTCTTTAAGAATTTACAGGGCTATTCACTAGGAAAGGAGTTACACTTATTCAAATTGTCTCCCTGTGACACAAATTGGAATCATGAGTATAAATTACAAAAAACAAAAAAGTAGATTTGAGTTCATCTAAAGAAAAACTTGCCAAGAATTAAAGCTCCTCAAAAGTAGAATGGACTGTGAGTTCTCTCAGAGGATATCTTCATGCAGAAGCTGGTTGAGGATTTTTCAATTATATTATAGACTTCTTGTTCACTAAATAGCATCTGAAATCTCTTCCAACTGTGACCTTCTCTGCTTCTCCTGTTCTGTTCAATAGTCCTCCTAAGGCAAGGAAGTTTGTCTTCTATGAAAAATAAATAGGAAGTCAACCATATTTAAAAAAGAAGACTGAGGAGGTACTCCCTAATATATATCAGATTGAATGATGTGACAGAAAAGGAAAATGACAAATGCTAGAGGAAATGTAGAAGAATTGGGACACTAATGCATTACTGGTGGAGTTGTAAACAGATAGAAATTTGGATAGAAATTTGGAACAATACCCAAAGGACTATAAAACAGTGAATACCTTTTGCTCCATCAATACTACTACTAGATCTGTGTCCCAAAGAGATCAAAGGAAAAGGACTTATTTTTACAAATATATATATATATATATATATATATATATATATATATATATATATATATATATATATATTTTGGTGGCAAAAATTGGAAATTGCTAGGATACCCATCAATTGTTGGGGAATGGCTAAACAAGTTGTAGCATATGATTGTGATGGAATACTACCAATCTATAAGAAATTATTGAGCTAGATTATTTCAGAAAACCTGGGAAGACTTACATGAACTGATACAAAATGAAGTGAGCAGAACCAGGAGAACCTTGTACATAGTCACAGCAATATTGCACAATGATCAACAATGAATGCTTTATGTATTTCTTGCAATACAATGATCTGAGACAACTCTGAAAGTTAAGCTTAGGGACATCTAGGTGGCACAGTGGATAGAGTGCTAGGTATGAAGTGAGGAAGACTCATCTTCCTGAATTCAAATCCAGCCTCAAATACAAAAGTAGTTTGGTGGTCCTGGGCAAGTTCCTTCACCCTGTTTCCCTTAGTTTCTCATCTGTAAAATGAGCTAGAGAAGAAAATGGCAAAACACACTTAGAGTATCTTTGCCAAGAAAACCCCAAATATAGTCATGACAACTAAAACACAATGAAATGACTGAATGGCGACTACATGAGGCAGAAAACAAAGAACTGGCCTCAGAGACAGGAAGATTCTTGCCTCTGACACATACTGACTGTATGATTGAATAAATCACTCAAACTCACAGTCTTGTAAGCAACTTTCTAAGACTAAGTTACAGAAAAGGCATTAATCTGCATTAGTAGGAGGGTCTCCCTTATCTAGTGAGTGCCCTATAGCAATGAAATCATAAATCCAGTCCTGTCCCCATCTCTGTATTCAATGCACTGAGCTACAAGCAGGAGACACTAAGAAAAAACTGCCTGAAAATCAATGTTTGCTTTCTGTTGCTGTTATGCAACACATACATAGATAAATGGAACATACCCAAGGATGTGCTAGTAAATGTTTAGCAACTGGATCTCCCAGGAAAAAATAGTTCACATAATATATTAATAAGTTTAATCTATATTATTAACATTTCCTCTATCACTTTTTTAAGCCTAGAGACAACCACCAAAACAATTAAATCAAGCCTTGTTTTGTAGCATTTTCCTCTTTCCATTGTATAAATGTTCACTCTTTCAAGCTTGCATATCCCTCCATGCATTCTTACTCACCTCCCTCCACTCAGTCAAACCTATGGAAGGTGGAGGTGAGCTTCACCTAAGTATGGTCTGAGAGAATCAGTAGAGTACTACATAAATCAAAACAAAATAATTTCAAGAGTGTAATCCTCAAAATTTCTCAGACTTATGAATGTTAGGGGTTTCCCCCATTGGGGAATCTTCTACTTAAAAAAAATTCCCTAGTAGATGGTGAGAACTCTACTTGAGTGTGGGGGCTTCTTGCCTTGGGAATATCCCTACTCCACCCTACTTGGGACCGCTTTAGGACAGAGGGCTCCTTGAGAACAATGGAAGTACTTTGATCCATGCTTATGGAAGGGACAGGAAGTTCTTTGAGTCATGACTGTTTTAGAATTGCTACAATGGGATACTAAGTACCTATAAATGTGGGGCAACTTGTAAACTACTTAAACCTAAAAGGGTGATAACTTATTCAGAGGTTTTCTATAATGAAATTTGTCCACACAGCAGCATTTTTTTCCTGACTTACTAAAGAGATTAAAAACTACTCAGCTGTGAGTTCAAAATGGGCGGTCCTTTAGAAACATCTACAGTGATTGGTAGATGTAAGGACTTAGGGGAGGTGACAGAGGAAATTTTGCCCTTAAAAATAAGAGCTCAGGGAAGAGCTGGGTAGTCATTCTGAAACATTCAGATTGGAGAGACTCATTCTGAGGAGACTGATTCTGATACATTCAGATGGAGGAGGGAGCTGGTGAAAGCAGCTGAGATGCTGCTGGCCTGGTGTCATTAGAAATCCTTACTTAGACAGATCTTATGGTGAGTTATAAAAAACTGACTGATTCCTCTCTTAAGGCTCAGGTCTAGGCCATATTGGCTTGAGGCCCTTCATACTTATTCCTTTCTTACTCTCTCTCTCTTTCTTTGATTACTCATTGTATTGTTAATTAAAAATCTCTATAAAACCCAATTGACTTGGGTATTTGAATAATTGGGAATATTTCCCTGGCGACCACCTTATATTTGATTTTAAACCCAAGACACTGTAGTGAAACATATTTCTGCGGTCAAACTTACTCACCCTCTCTTATATCTATCACAATTTATATCTTCCACTATTTTAATCACTACAGTTTAAGACCTCAACCATTTTAAATCTCACAGAGTGGGGGAGAGGCAGAGAGGAAAGGGATGGGGGACGGTGGGAGGGGCTTGTGTAGGAGGTGGCACCTTAGCTGTCTATTGAAAGGAGGTTGAGATCATTCTCAAAGACCACCTAGAAAGTTCATAAAGGGTTTCAGGTCTGCCCTGCTTTGGCAACAACACTCACAGAGCCCTGAAGTATTCCATAGACATAATTGTATTTTAAATGAATCTAAGGGAGAAAAAGTGCTCTCTGGATTCTCTACAGTACACCCAAGCTCCCTCCCTCCCTCCTTCCTTTTCTCTCTCTCTCTGTCTGTCTCTCTGTCTGTCTCTGTCTCTCTGCCTGTCTCTGTCTCTCTGTCTCTCTCTCCTTACCTCCCTCTCCCTCCCTCCCTCCTTTTGGGAACATGCCCACACTTAAGCATCCCATGATACAAGGACAAGCCTGCTATGGAATACTTAAGCTGCTCAACCTTAGGCTGAGCACCCCCATGGGCATTTTCAAAGTCGCTCACACGCAGCTGGGATCATCGCCTTGGTTACTAATGAATGGGAACTTGTCACATAATTGAAAACAAGCCTGACATGCTCCATTCATTATTGTCCAGAGAAAGAAAGAAGAGAGTGAGAGCAGCATTTTACAAGTTGCCCTGGTCAATTTGCCTACATAAAAACTGGCCAGCCCCTCAACAGCCACTCCATCTTCTGAAGCTGTTTCTCCAATCAACCCCTTGGCACCAGAGATGAAAGGATCATTGTAGCAGCTTCAGCTTGGAGGCAACTTCAGCAGGCAAAACTAACTAGAGAGGAGAGAGAAGTCTCTTCCTCTCCAGCTAAAAGAGGAGGTAAAAGTCCCAGAGTATATCTGGGAAGTTGTCCTTCCCCACCCCCTATGCCTTACCTTTCCATCTGACAAGAGCTATTATTGGACTTCCAAAGAAGAACAGAACTCAGTGCTACCACTGGGCTCTGGCGATGATATTGGCTGCCTGGATACAGCCTGTCAAGAAACTCTAGTGGCCCTTATACTGCCCCTAGAATAAAACACAAATTCCCCTGTTGAGCATTTGGTCAACAAATTCCATTCTACTTTTCCTAGCATTATTGTACATCATTCTCCTTCTTTCGTTCTATATCCCAACTAAACTAACCTACTTGCTCTTTCTCATAGAGGACACTTGGTCTCTGATTTGGGTTTTGGTTTTGTTTGGTTTTTTTTTTTTTTGCAGGGATTGTCCCCTTGCCCACAATGTACTTCTTCCTCACCTTGACCTTTTACTGAAGAATCCCTAGTTTCTTTTGAGGTTCATCTCAAGTGTGACCTACTAGTCAGGCTACAACAATTTTTTAAATACCTACTATGTGCCAGGCACATAGGCATAAAGCAGCTGGGTATCTTAGTGGATAAAGCACTGAGCCTGGAGTCAGGAAGACCTGAATTCAAATCCAGAGTCCCACACTTACTAGCTGTGTCATCCTGGGCAAATCACTTGACTCAGTCTCAGTTTCTTCATCTGTAAAATGAACTGGAGAAGGAAATGGTAAACCATTCCAGTATCTTTGCCAAGGAAACCCCATGGATAGCATTATCATGCTATAATCCACAGGGTCAGGAAGAGTCTAACACAATGAAATAACCAGGTGCTGCATATTCTACATGCTAGGGCTATAAAGAAAGACAAAAATCCTAAGGTCTCTCCCCCAATTTTCTATCATCCATTCCCCACCTCCTAAGCACTTTTTATTGGATTTTTCTCTTTTTGCCGTGGATTTACTTGGGCACATGCTATCTCCCTCCTCCCCCTAGACTGGGGCCTTTTCAAGGACAGGGGATTGCATTTATCTTTCCATGCTCCATTCTGGACACAGTGTTGTATAAATCATATTTTTAATAAATATATGGGAAGGAAGGAAGGAAGGAAAGAAGGAACAAAGGAACGAAGGAAGGAAAAAACTATTATTGAAGAGCTTAAAGTTTCATTTTTCTTTCACTCCTGTGAATGTCACTGCTTGACATTTATTCTCCTTGTCAGTTCCCTGAGAAGTCAAAGAAGAAGCTTGATGTTTTTCCCCCCAACCAGGTGGAAAGCAGTCAAGAAACAGATGTCTTTCAGGGCATGGTCTACCTGAGCTCTTGGACACAGATGCATCAGCTCTCAGCTCTGTGCAAAATATCTCCCTTTCAGGTCAAGTCAGTCAAATAAAATTATAGTCTTCCCAGTGGTTTGGATTGATGTGGCAGGCTTTTGCTATAATTAACAAGTACTACTGACTCCTTTGGCAGAAAACCCAAGGCCAAACTTTGGACAGATGCAGAAAACTTGATCCTCTTTTGCTAAAAGATTTAGTTGAGAGACTACATTGTAAGGGTCCATGAGAGGAGACATTGAATATAAGCTCAAATGTCCATTGGAAAGCACCCAAGCCTTCTAATCCCAAATCTCTCCATGGCCCCATGGTTGTTTTTTTTTTTTTTTCAAATAGAGTTGGAAGACAAGTCAGACTGCCTAACAGCCCATATCTATATAGAGAGCTATTCAAAGTATCCATACCAGACTGATTTTTGAAGCAAGTACTACTAAAAGGAAAGAAGGGGACTTCCGGGTAATCATGGCTACAATCTAGACGCCACACGCTTCCTCTCCCCAGCACCAAAAAAAATAGACTACATCAAAGGAGCATAAAAATCACCTTTGGAGGAACAGAAGTACTCCCCAGTACCCCACAGAGGTGAAGGTATGTGGGGTTTGAACATTTCCACACTATAATAAGAAGGAGGAAAAGCTTGCACAGAAATGTGAACTGAGCCACCCTTTCCACCCCCACCTCCCCCACCAAACCGGAGCACTCACTGGGACAGCTTGGGATCTGGGGACTGCCAGGAAAAAACATGGGAGAATCCTGCGCTGAGCAAAGGGGGCCCAGGGAGCTGTACTCGGGATGGTTGCGCTAAACATCTGGGTGGAGCTAAACACCTGGGCAGTGTGGCTGTGATCAGGGGCCCAGTACTCTAAGAAACCTCGGAGGCTGGGAAGAACTAGTCTGAGGCAACCTAAATTCACAGAAAACCCGCCCATATCACCCAGACCCCAAATCAAAAAGGAAAGGGGAATAAAACCACCAAAGGGATGGCTCACATGGCCCAAAATCAAGCCTCCAGGAAGAAAGGGGAAAAGGTGACTATTGAAAACTTTTATGGTGGAAGTACCCAAGGAAAAGAGGAGAATGAGGACGAAATCCAAAAAAAAATCAGAACATGCCTCCCAAAATGGAAACTATCAACAAGCTCTGGAATATCTCAAACTGGAGCTTACCCAAAAGATGGAAACCTGGAAAGAAAAATAGGAGAAAGAGATCAGCAATCTGACAGATAAGACTGCTCAATTGGAAAAAGAACTCGAAGCATCCAATAGAAGGGCAGACAAAGCTGAAAAGCAAAACCAGTCCCTAACGACCAGAATTAAGCAACTCGAAGAAAGTGAGATCATAAAACAGCAAGAATCAATAAAGCAAAGCCAAAAAATTAATGAATTAGAAGAAAACATAAAATATCTCACTGAAAAGGTCACCAACTTGGAAAACAGAGGAAGAAGAGACAACCTCCGAATTATCGGTCTCCCAGAAAAAAACAGAGATAAACAATAAACTCGATGTTATTCTACAGATTATAAAAGAAAATTGCCCACACGTTCTGGAGCAAGGGGGCAAAATAGAAATAGAAAGGGTTCATAGAACACCCTCTATACTAAATCCCCAAAAGACAACCCCTAGGAATATAATTGCCAAATTCAAGAGCTTCCAAGAAAAGGAGAAAATCCTACAAGAAGCCAAGAAGAGGAGCTTCAGATATAAGGGAGCTCCCATAAGGATCACACACGACTTAGCGGCTAACACACTAAGAGACCGCAAAGCATGGAACACGATATTTAGAAAGGCAAGAGAGCTGGGTCTCCAACCAAGAATCAACTACCCAGCAAAACTGACTATATGCTTCCAGGGAAAGCATGGGCATCCAACAAAATAGAAGATTTCTAAGCATTTGCTAAGAAAAGACCAGAACTTAGTGGAAAATTTGATATCCAAGCACAGAAAGCAAGAGAAACATGAAAAGGTAAATATGAAAGAAAGGGAAAAGGAGATAAATCTTATCTTTTTCTTTAAGTCAAACTCTCTTCTATAAGGACTACATTTACATCAAATTATATATATTAATATATGGGGAAAATGTTTTGTGTAACTCTCAAAAATTGTATGCATCATAAGAGTAGTTAGAAGAAACATGCATAGGGAAAGATTGGGGCATTAAGAAGATTTGGGGAAAGTGGGGGCAAAGAAAGGAAAAGGGAGGGGGGAACCGTCGATAACACTAAGATTTACTTCAAGAAATGGGGGGGGGACTTAATAAAATAATCTTTCCCATATAAAGATACACATGGGAAGGGGAGGGGAAGAACTCTCATATGAGAAGGAGAGGAAGAGAGCGTGAAGTGGAATTACTTAAACCTTACTCTCAGTGAAATCAAATCTGAGAGGGAAGAACATCTAGATCCAGTGGGATCCTGAATTCTATCTTATCCATTAGGGCAAGAAAGAAAGGAAAATTAAGGAGGGGGAGTGGGGAGGGAGTATAAAAAGGGAGGGAAGGAGAGAGGGGAGGGGAAGGGAGCATAAAAAGGGAGGGACTAGAAAGGGAAGCATCTTAAGGGAGGGGACTAGGGGGAATGACCTAAAGTAAATCACTGGTTCAAAAGGAGATAGCTAAAGAAGAAAGGTCAGAACTAGGGGAAGATATAAAAATGCCAGCGAATCCACAAATGACAATCATAACTATGAACGTGAATGGGATGAACTCACCCATAAAACGTAGACAAATAGCAGATTGGATTAGAACCCAAAACCCTACCATTTGTTGTCTTCAAGAAACACATATGAGGCAGGTTGACACTCACAAGGTTAGAATTAAAGGTTGGAGTAAGACCTTTTGGGCCTCAACTGATAGAAAGAAGGCAGGAGTTGCAATCATGATATCTGACAAAGCCAAAAAGAAAGAAGGAAGGGGAACTACAGGGTAGGCACAACAGGAGTTTGGGACAAGATTATGGTGACTAGCATAGAAGAATATGGTTTTCTATTTTCTAGAAATACAAATCTCTTCTCAGGGAAGGGATTCCAGACCCCTAAAGGTTTGATTGAACCATTTCTTTTTCCTGTGTCAGTCTTACAATCCCAAATCTACCTAGGATCCTGAAAAATTTATAGATACAATATTGCCGAACCTTGAATATAGTTAAGGATTCCTAACAGTGGAGATAGATAAAGAAGAAGGGGATCTCTGGCAGGAAGGTGGGAAACAGAATGCCACATACAAAAAATAGTAATTAGACCAGTTTGTTTGAAATGAAGACTACATGAAGGAGAGAAATGTGTAGTCATTCTAGAATGATAGGTAGGATCCAGATTGTGAAAGGCTATAAGAGCCAAACAGAGTAGCATATATTTTATACAAGAGAAAGTAGAGAGTCACTGAAGATTCTTAATCAAGGAAGTAAACTGAGTAGATTAATAATTTAGAAATACCGATTTGATAATATGGTGGTAGCATTGGAAAGGGGAAAAGATTAGAGACAGAGACTTAATTAGGAGACTATTCCATTAGTGTAGGTGAAAGGTGACAAGGGTTTGAAGTAGAGTAACAGTTATGTGGGTGAAGACAAGGGAACAGTCTAAGAAATGTGTAGGTGGAATTGATAAGACTTAGTGACTGACTGAATATGGAGGATAAGAGAATGTAGTCAAAGGAAACTCTGAGGTTGCAAACCTAAGTGACTAGAAGAATAGTAATATCTTCAGCAGAAACAACAAAGTTCAGAAAGGGGTAGGTTTGAGACAAAAGTTGACAAGCACTGTTTTTCCTCCACAAATTTCAGAAATCTCGACTTTTACCCATAATGCACTTTGTGAGGTCAGCCCAGATATTATATAACTACCCTCCCCTTTTAGAGATGAGATACACCGTGACACAGAAAGATGAGTTGTTTTGTCCAAGTTTGGACATCAAATGGCAGGATTCCATATACTTGGGGAAAGTTGCTTCCAAAACTGATGCTCTTCCTAGCCTACACCCCAAACTTTTAAATGATTAACTAGAGAATTGAGTCAGGCCAAAACAGTCTATAAGGAGGAATCCAAGAGAAAGAAGAGCCCCACCTAGCTACAAATTCAACAGGAAACTGCCTTTGTGTTGTCCCTCTTCTCCCCTTTGTTTTTCCTTTTCCTCTTTACTCCCAGTGGTTCTCCCCTTTTAAACTTCTATCTTCTGTTTCTGATTAAGCTAGCTTTCTCTAGGCAGAGACTGAGGTTGATGAGATAAGCAGAATCCCTCAGGGACACTCCCTCCACCACCCAGCTACTACCCATTTTAGGGAAAGCCATTGCTGACAGTCATTGAAAGCTGGCACAGGAGTGTTTATTTATATGTGGTTAACATGGGCTAAATGTGGTAAGTCTGGAGCCAGGAAAATGAGGCTAAATATTTAGTAGAGGTTAACAGATGTTTTAGCTATCAACCCATTGACCTGTGCCCAACTCCAAAGAAATAGAAACTTCAGGGTTTTAAACAGTTGACAACAACCATTCCTTATTTTCCAGCTATTTTATAAGGAGGGAACCTTCTTTGCCCCCTCAAAAAAAACTTGTATTTTTGTACTTTTTTATATGTATAATACATATGTTGAGATAGGTATGGAGGATTTTAGGATTATAAATTTTGACTTGGAAAAATCCTGGGATCAATTTTACATTTTGCTGTGAATTTTAGAAATTTTATTCATTTTACATATACTCCTTTTACAAAAGAGGAAACTCTTTTGGTGGGTGATCCACCCTTAGTCTCTCCTCTTTCTCTTCCCACCTTTTCCAGAGAGGGGCTAACCATTGTTTCCCAGTCCTGGCTACATAAGCTCCCATAAACATGTGGAAGCTAGAAGAGAGGGATTCAACTAGTCAAGCTGGAGCCTGATTGCCCCTCCTATTCTGTTGTTTCTTTCCTAAGAGCAAGTGGCCAGACAATGATCTTGAGATGAATGTACTCAGGTTTTGGGGGTGATTTTGTGATTTTACAATGCCCAGAAGTCCTGGCTCCTCTGGATGGAGCTGACTGGCCTCAGGGGGAGTTTGTACTTTGGAAAAGGTCTCCACTAAAGTGAGGAGATGCCCAATCCCTGGCCTGGACAGTCAATAATGGAGGAACTTGAAGGAAACAATGTAGAACCAAAGCGAGATATTTATTCTAATGATATTTAAGTATCAGCCTCTCAGGGCAGTATAAGTCTTTCTACAATTGAGTGATTGTGTTTTATGTTAGTATTTTTTGTGTGTGGATGTAAGAAATAAATATTGGCCCCTTACCTGATTTATAAAATAACTTTCTACTCTTCCCTTTGGTGAAATCCTATAACATGAGCCCCAAACTAAGCTTAAAATAATTTCTAGGGTGTCAAGGTTAGGGTATAATGAATGAGTCAAAGAGCTTCAGAAAAGGTAACCTGAATCCTCTGACTCCCCTTATTAGAGATCAAGTTGCCCCAGGATGGAATCTGGTAATGACATTCATATATCATGAGAGGAGGGCAGAGAGGATGACCACAGCACCCTAGCCCCTTGGGTCCAACAGTATTTTATTGTTTATTATTGTTAGGTAAGAATATGAACATACACAAAAAATACAAGGCAATTGTTAGGAAGAGGGCACTAGCAGCTGAAATATGAGCAGTCCTTCCAATATTTGAAGATACCCAGAAGTTTTCTCTTGTCCAAATTAAACATCCCCAGTTCCTTCTACTGATTCTCATGGCTTATTCAATGGGAAAGTGTTTTTTTTTTAAAGGGAGACACAATGAATGTTGTATTTCCTGTAAGTCAAGAATAATAAATCCAAGTTCCACAAAAAAACAATGTTAAGTGTTTTTCCATATCTCTTACAATATGAAATCTACCATGATTTTACTCTTTAATCTCCAATGGCCTTGAAAGCATCCAGTATTTCAGCAGGGAAACATAAGAAATAGGAGAGCTAGAGATTAGATTTTGTCTAAGGTCAAAGTGAAGAAAGTCAATTAGTTTCTAGATATAAAATGATTCATTAAAATTCAATTTTCACCCTAATAGAGGTTAAGGTTCTTTTTTTTTTTTAAACCCTTACCTTACTGTGTATTGGCTCCAAGGCAGAAGAGTGGTAAGGGCTAGGCAATGGGGGTTAAGTGACTTGCCCAGGGTCACACAGCTGGGAAGTGTCTGAGGCCAGATTTGAACCTAGGACCTCCCATCACTAGGCCTGGCTCTCAATCCACTGAGCCACCCAGCTTCCCCCAAGGATGAGCTTCTTGAGGGCAAGGACTATTTTAAAAAATCTTTTTGTCTTTATATCTCATCCTAACCCACTGTCTCTCTCATAGTAGCTGCTTAATAAAAGTATATTGAATTAAATTGAAATTTGGCTAGCTGAGTTTCCTGGTACATAGTCTTCCTGTCTACTGGCACATCACTCAGGGGAAAAGTCTACCATCCATGTCCCAGCAGAGCCCTTTATCCATCTGCTTTAGAAAGTTCCTATGCTGAGAAAGATGGCACTACTTAACTAAAAATGGTCCAATAATACTACTCTCAGACAATCCAGGCCCACCCCATAGTTAAGACTCCTCATGCCCTCTGACCAAGATAAGGCTCCACAAAAAGCCCTGACCTGCTCCTCAGTAAAAGCCTGACTCAGTTTCTCCTTCCAGGGGCACAGACTAATTGATAACCCTGATTTCAGTCCAGCCCTCTACTTTATCACCTTATTTTTCTCAATTAACTGGAATTTTTTTTTCCTTTCTCTTCTACTTATCCTTCTCCCTTAAAAAAGAAAAAACAAAAATAAAACTTTTCTTACCTCCCCAACCCCAGCTCATCCCATGGACCAAGTTACTGTCATTCCCACCATCAGTCCTGCACAGACTCTGTTCTCTCCCAGACCTCCCCCATCCAGGCTTCATTTTCTATAGTGAGACATATTGGAAGATACAGATATTGTAAAATGTTTAATTGAAATCATATTGCTTCCCTTCTCAATGGACAGGGGAAAGATTGGAAGAAGGGGAGCTCAAAAAACATTTTAAGAATGTTTAAAATAAATAGTATTTTAAAAAGACATACTTGGAAAAAAAATAAAGGTTTTATAAGGACAAAAGAAATCGACAAAAATTCCACTTTAAAAAGTATTTAAAACAAAAGGTAGATTTCCATTTTGTACATATGTAGTAATAAGAAAATAATGAGTTGATAACAGATCACTCTTTCTCTATTTCCTTTCCAAACAGGAAAGAAATACTGAAATGGAGAACTCTTCAGACAAAAGTCTTTGAAATTAGAGTGTTATAAAGCTATGGAGTATCAGAGACCTGAGTGGATAATATGATTTACACCCTATATAGGCATGTGTCTGGTTGGCATTAACATGTTTTCCAATTGCTCAGCTACAAATGATCACTAAAGTGATCAAACCTGAATTCCTTCAATTCGGGGAACTAAACGCTGAAGAAAATATGTTATGTTCAAAGATGGAAATGATTCCCAACTTGCTTTGCTCATATGATCCTTAATAGCCTAGAAAATAGGAGAGGCTGGAGATTTGTAGCACCTACCAACTGGAGGGATGAAAATCAATAAATAACAGCAAGCAAGTTACAAGATTGCAACTTTTAGACTAAAAATTTCCTTTTAAATCAAATTCTATTGAGTTCTTCTTTTTACAATGCTTTGATTTCCAAAAATGGTCCTTCCTTTTCCTCTTCCCAACAAGCCCTTTTGTAAAAGGTTGGAAAAAAGAGAGTGAAAAGCAATTTAGGAAAAAACTAAGCAATATATCTATCGAGTCTGATGGACTTATACAATGTTGCAAAGCAATAGCCCCCCACCTCTGTAGAGAAAAGAGGAAAACTCATTTTTCTCATCTCTTTTGGGCAGGGAGCATGCTTGATCCTCATAATCATGCAGAATTCTGTTTCATTGTTTTGTTGGGGGATTTTTCCATGTATATTGTCGTTTTCATTGTGTTTATCATTTTCATGATCTTATTTCATTCATACTTGAATTTTCGAAGTGCATATTAGCATCTAAAAATATCTGAAGATGAGCCTGGTTTGAACTATGAGTGATCAAAAAACAAATACTAGTCCCAAAGCCACACCAATAATGAATCATAACTCCCTCCCCACAGCAGAGAGTGGGGCCAAATGTCATATTCATTGACAGACACGTCAAAGTGCCTAGTGTTGTTGCTTACTTGTTTTTCTTTGTTACAAGGAAGGATTCACTAGAGGCGGGACTGGAAAGGACATTTACATTTCCAGAATTGATTATGACATAAAAAAAGGCATCGACATTTTAAAATATATGAATGGTGATCATGAAAATGATAGTAAGTTCGAAAACAGTTAAGTCAGAATTGAATAGTTCTGAAAAATCTCAGGGAAGAGTTTTGAATAAAGTCACCATGTCTAAATTGTCCTCAGCCTTATTACTATATTTGTATCCCCATTCAGAGTCGTTACAATGCTCCTGTTCTTCCCTAGCATTCTATTCAAGTCATTTCCCTGTAATAGTATTGAGGCAAAAGGAGGGGAGATGAGATGAAAATGACTATTTTTTCCTGATGTTCAGCCATCTTAAATGAAAGAAACGCTTCATTATTTAATACTGATGGACAGATTATCCACTATTTTTTTCAGAGAGCCAATCTTGAAGTCAAGATATCTTGGATATAGTTCCCCCCTCCAATACAGACTGACTGACTGTGTGATTCTGGAGAAGTAACTGTACTTCCCAGGAATCTAGACAACCATTCAAAAAGATAATACACAAAGCAATTACTAGTCTTCTTTGGAAGAAGATTTTTTCACCGGAAGTTAGTTCCTTGTGCCTGTGAAATCTCAAGTACATACTTATGAGTCTATGAAAATATGTGTATGAATATATATCTATGTATACATATGTATGTACATATATTTGTTGTTATTCAGCTATTCCAGTCCAAGTCTTTTATACATTTTTTAAAATTTTAAGTGTTTTGTTACATTAAAATATCCAATTAACTCCCTCCCTCCTCTCTCCCCATTGGAGAAGGAATCATTTGAAAAATACATATATATATATATATGTAAACTATGTCTTACTTATTTCTATTTATTATTTCTCTGGAGATGAACATACATGAGTCATTCTTGAAACAATATTTCTGTTGCTGTATATAATGTTCTCTTGGTTCTGCTCATTTCACTTTTTTTTGTAACCCCATTTGGCAAAGATATTGGAGTAGTTTGCCATTTCCTTTTCCAGCTCATTTTACAGACGAGGAAACCGAGACAGAGTTAGGTGACTTGCTCAGGGTCACACAGCTAGTAAGTATCTGAGGCTGGGTTTGAACTCAGGAAAATGAGTCTTCCTGATGTTAGACTGGCACTCTGTAGACTATGCCACCAAGCTGTCCCAGATCACTATAGATATGAATTCCATTCAGTTGTCTATATAGACTCAAAATATGGCCAAATAGCAAATGAACAGAACAAGAGACAAGTGAAATGGCCACTGTAGGTTTCCCTTTCCTGCTATATCTTACCCACAAACAATGCCCAGTGCCAAACTGAGCCAGTAGATACATAGCTTTGGGACGAGAGCTGACATAGACTGGGGAAACAGCTCAGAATCAAATATATAAACAAGAGAACACTTCCTTGAAATTCTGAAACTTGTGTCAGTCCCAAACTGAATTTAATGAATTTCTGCTCTTTGGACGGCTCTGTGATCTCTTTAACAGATGATTGAGTTGATTATTTGATTAATGAAAAGGCATTTGTTACTTCCTTTGCAATGTTCCAAGCACTCTACTTAACATAGACATGCCTTCCAAAGATGCAAATTGAAACCCATCTGTGCCTTCTCTCCTTTGTGTTTTTGTCATCCATTCCATTATTATAATTTCTTGAGTTTTCATTAAGAGGTTTTTTTGATGGTCTATCATTTTCCCTCTTTAGATCTTAGCAGCTCCTTTATTTCATCTAATCTTGGCTCAGGGATGAAGTTATTTGTCACTCATCTGTCTATATTCTCTCTTACATCCTCCATAGCCAGTCTATCCAAATTGCTGAGGACTTTTTTCCAAAACCTTCATTATTGCCAGTGGAGCAATGGAGCAAATGGACTGTTCAGCTGTTGTCCTTCTTTCACCACATGATCAGCTCATCTTCATTTCCATTGAAACAAATATTTCTCCAATATCTTTTATATTGCTTCTTTTTTACAGTATCTCAGAGACCCAATCTGCAATAGAGAT
Source organism: Monodelphis domestica (assembly GCF_027887165.1). Lineage (NCBI taxonomy): Eukaryota > Metazoa > Chordata > Mammalia > Didelphimorphia > Didelphidae > Monodelphis > Monodelphis domestica. Next base: position 76,139,843 of record NC_077231.1, read on the forward strand.
TTTCTAGCTCATATTAAACTAATGAGACATAGTCAGACAAAATGCACCCTGATCCCAACATCCTCTTTGTTTGTGGTCCTCTTTGTTGGACCACAACAACAATCTCATAGGCAGACTATATATATATATATATATATAGCTCTGGGCCCAGGGTCAGGAAGACTTGACTTCAAATCCAGCCTGATACTCACTAGCTGTGTTACCCTGGGCAGGTCACTTAATCTGTTTGCCTCAGTTTCCTTATCTGTAAAATGGGAATAATAAGAAGAAGAACACCTCCCTCCTAGGGTTGTTGTAAGAATCAAATGAGATAGTAATAATGATGTTTAGTACAGTGCTTGACACATGGAAAATGCTATATAAATGTAAGAGGAGGTGTAGAATCTTGCTTTGTGTTTATTTGTCCTCATTTTGTTTCCATAATTAGATTGTTAGCTCCTTGAGGGCAGGAACTGTATTTTTACCTCCCTTTGTATCCTCAGCACTTGACACATAGTGGGCACTTCATAAATTTTGATTGATTCTGTACTAGTAGTAGCAGCAACAGCAATAGTAGAAATAGGAGGAAGAGGAGAGGAGGAAGAGTAAAATGCTGTAGTGTCCTCACACCCACCATTTTTTTTTAACCATACCTATGGTATTATCCCACTTAGGGTTGTCTCAAAGAGGATCTTCCTTTACTGAAGCTGGTCAAGCCCATTCTCTTTAACTTAGCCTTAACATAGATGCCTGGGACACTGAAGTATTATGTAACATATCTAGGATCCTCTAGCTATCATGTGTTGTAGGTGGGATTCAGACTCCTGACTTTTAAGCCAATTCTTTCTCTCTTGCTACAAATATTGCCTCTTTGTAGCCCAACACACTTTTCTCTCTCTCACATTTCCACTTCAAACATTATGCTTTTTCAATACATCTTTACTAATAAATTTCCAGAGCTAGCGAGGTTGTACAATAAATAGAGCAACAGATCTGGAGTCAGGAAAACCTGAGTTCAAATCTAGTCTCAGTCACTTATTGGCTATGTAGACCTGGGCATATTACCTAATCTCTCAATCTCAGTTTCCCCAACCTCAACTGGAGATAATAGCATTTTTGTAGTTATTTTGAGTTTTTTTTAAGATCATGATCATAAAAGCTAGCATTAATAGAGGGTATTAACCTTCACAATGTACTTTACCCATGTATAATTAGAATCTATTCCCCAGGATTCTAAATCCCAGCATCCCACTTTCATTCTCACATTTTGGAGATAAAGTTTGTGTGTGACCCCACATCTCTCTCTTTTCCCTGATGCTGGTTTGTGGAGCTGGGATGAAGTGAGAGGCAGGAGAGTTTTACTCAGGTTTTGCTTCTATTTCTTTTTTCTTCTACTTCAAGTGATTATTAATAAATCTTATAAAATATAAAAGTTATTGGATATTAATTTAAATCTTACACCCATTTCTTCTCATTTGATCCTCACAAAAACCCTGTGTGGTAGATGCTATTTTTGTCTCCATTGCACTGATGAGAAAACTGAGGCTGAGAGAGGATAAATTATTTGCTCATGGTCTCAGAAAGAGAAAGCATCTGAGCCCAGGTTGGAACTCAGGTCTTCCTGACTTCAACTCCAACCCTCTATCTACTGCCACCCAGCTGAGATAATATGTGGAAAGTGCTATGGAGCCTTGAGCATTGTCATTAATGTTAGCTCCTATTGCTTTTATCGTGATTAATGTCACTGAATATAAATTACCTTGATGGTCTCTTCTCTTCTCAAATGATGCTTCTTTTCCTTTAAGTGATCAATGACCATCGGAACATAACTGTGTAACTCAGAGGAGGAATGGACATAACCTACCGAGCTTAGTCAGAATGGATGAGTATGAAACATCTGATCTTGAATCCCTGGGCTGGGGGTCATCACTGTCTCCCACAGTAGTCTATAGACCATCCAGGGCCTCCCCATGTCATCACCTCACCCTTTCTGTTGAGAAAACTGGTCCCAGGGCTCTTACTGGTCTGAAACTCTAACCTATAGACACCCAACTCAAGATTTGCACCTCTCTGCCAGTAGAGAGTGTTGGTGATAGAGCTCAGGGAGGTTATTTTTGTCATTCAAAAAATGTTCCCTTCTACTAGTACTGATGGAGTGCTTCTAAGGTATAGAGTATTATGCTATAAGTATGGTATAACCTCTGTGTGTGTGTATGTATATATGTATTTGTATGTATATAGAATGCACACTGGAGAAGGAAATAGCAAACCATTTCAGTGTCTTTGCCAAGAAAATCCAAGGGATCATGAAGAGCCAGACAAGACTGAATGACTAAACAACAACAGCTTTTAGAGGTTTACTAGGTGTTGGAAGTTTTATAAAATGGCCCCTGTTCCCACATACTTGACTCTTATATAAGGCAGCCTGGTATAACAGAGTTTGGGATTGATTGTTTGGTTCCAAATCCTGCCTTAGATAATTCCTAGGTGTCTGACCCTGGGCAAGTCATTTAACCTCTGAGAGATCTAGACAACTCTCTTTGGCAACAAATGGCAAAACAAGAGCCATTCTACCTTGGGAGAGAAAGTTCTTCACTGGGAGTTCCCTCTATCTATGAAATCACAGGACCTGTCTTCTCCCTAGAAGACACAGGGGCAGGATTGGGGCAGCTTGGTGGTGCAATGGATACATTGTCAGGACTGAGAGTTAGAAAGCTCATCTTCATGAGTTCAAATCCAGCCTCAGCCCCTTACTACCTGAGTGACCATGGGCAAGTCACTTAACCTCAGTTGCCTTGGTTTCCTCATCTGTCAAATGAGCTAGAAAAGGAAATGACAAACCACTTTAGCCCCTATACCAAGAAAATCCCAATGGGATCACAAAGAATTGGAGGAAACTGAAACAACTGAACAACAAATTGCAATGGTTCCATTGAGAGGTAAGCTGGTATAATGGTAAAACACGTAACCCTATTTGCCTCTGTTTCCTCATCTGTCAAATGAGCTAGAGAAGGAAATAGCAACTCAATATGTATATATGAAAACCCCAAATAGGATCACAAAGAATTGGACAAAACTGGAACAGCTGAACAACAAATTGCAGTGTTCCCAATGAAAGGTAAGATAGCATAATGGCAAGATACTTACCCCTGTTTGCTTCAGTTTTCTCATCTGTAAAATGAGCTAGAGAAAGAAATAGCAAATCAATCTAATATCTATGCCCAGAAAACCCCAAATGGAGTAATGAAGAGTCAGACACAACTAAAAATGGCTGAATAACAAAAATCTTCTCCCCAAAAAACCTCTTTACAGTTAACCATAGTGCAAGCTCAAATGTGGCTGGGCATTCAAAAACAAAAATGATCTTGTAATATGACTGTTAAATTCCAGGAATCCCAAGTACATGATTTCTCCCCACCCTCTTCACTCCCAGCCCTTCCCCCAATGCACTTCCATACAGTGGACTGTGTTAACTATCTAGCTGTGATGATAATGAAAAAGAGAAAACTGCCTGAGAGACTGGGGGGTGGTAATTTAGCAGCTAAATGGTTTTCTGACAGCTCAAAGAATACCAATAATGACTCTATTTTTTTTTATTGGTATGTTTCTCTGATCTGTATCACTGTAGCTAGTCCATTCAATTTCCCCAGCCTCCATTTGCATTTATTCTAGACGTTAATGGCATAAATATTTGGGGTTTTGGTAATTATCTTAGAAAAAAATTACATCTTGGTTCGTCAGAGGAGCAATAAACAAATGCCCCATCTTTTGTCATACTGCTCTATTTATGTGAAGTGTGCATCTGGGAAAAGGATTTAGCATAGACTGGGGAAGATGAATAACACATTTTGCCTTCGTCCTAGCTCTGGGGAAAATTCGATTATCGGGAGAAATATCTTTTACAAGTTTAGCCTTTTCTTGTACTTTGGAGTCTACTCCTTTCCTCCCCCCCCCCCCCCCAATGAATTCGGCCCTTGTTAAAGGAAGAGCATGGCAAATAGCCAGCAGCTGACAGCGAGCAGAGCTTGGAGGAGGTCTTTAAGAGACACTGCTTGGCAGGGGCAATGACGATGATGCCGGTGACCCTGAATCCAGCCACACAGTAGGCAGAACCCAAATGAAAAGAGCACAGATGTTCTGACTACAGGCTGTTTCAAAAGCCTCAGGGCACTTTTAGGCATTAAAAGCTTTTAACCCTGAGGAGCTTAAAACTGCATTAAGACTTTAGGAACACCTGCAGGCAGCTAGGTGATCTCTGCCCTTAAAGGGCTGTGCCTAGAGTCCGGAAGAGCCCAGTTTGAATCTGACCTCAGACTGCTGAGTGACCTTGGTTGACAAGTTGCTTAACCTTGTTTGCCTCAGTTTCCTCATCTGTAAAATAACCTGGAGAAGGAAATGGCAAACCACTCCAGTATCTTTGCCAAGAGAACCCCAAATGGGGTCAAGAACACACAGACATGAGGAAAAGAGCTAAACAACAGCCATACCTTGAATAGATCCTTGTGGCCTCCCCAGCCCACTCCACTCTCCAGGTTAGAGTGTAAGCTCCATTCAGGTAAGGAATGTTTAATTTATTATAGGTGTATCCACAATGCCTGGAATGTAGCAGGCAGAGAGTCAATAAACACAGATTAAGCACCTATTATGTGTCAGGCACTGTGCTAAGCACTAGGGAGCCAAAAGATTATTCCCTGCCTTTAAGGAGCTCACAGTGGAGTGACCAGCCAATCAATGGACCTCAGCTTTGCCTGAGGACAGACGACCAGGAAAGAGGAGCACCATAAGAACAATAATCATGGTAATAATGACAACTGCAGACATTTTGATTGTCACAAAAACTCTGTGAAGTATGTTAGCTTCATTTCACCAATGAGCAAACCAAGATGTTAATGGACTTCCCAATGTCACACACTTGAACTTGAACTCAGATCTTCCTGGCTCCAAATCTTGCCATCCATCCTTTATCCCACCAAGCTGCCACAAGAAGGAACAAGGATTGGTTTCCTTGATGATTCTGTTGTATTTGGTCCTAAGGGTAATGCCATTTAGGGTCTTTCTTTCACCAACATATTGCAGAGCAGATTTCTGCCAGAGTGAGTACTTTCCTTATTACTGCTAAGTTCCAATTAATGGGAGTCTTCTCTCCCTTTTAAAAGGAAACTAACCTAGGCTATGTCAAAGAGTTCCTCTCCTACCTCATTCCTCATTTGATCAATGAGGAAAAAGTTTAAGGAATTGGCCTAAGATTATGTAAGTGGTAAGTAGAAGAACCAAGTTTGTCAGGTCCTCTGAAAATAAATCCAAGGCTCATTCTATTTTACCAAAATGCTTTCTGTAAATGAAGAATTAAGGTTTGTTTTTTAAGGAAGAAGAGAAGGGAGGAAAGGAGCAAGAAAGGATGAGGAAGAAAAAGAGAGAAAGAAGAAAATATGTTTCTTTAAGATTTTATAATTTTCAAAACCACATTAAACATGTTACCCAATTTGGTTTTCATAGCAACTCTGTCAGGTTAATTAAAAGCGTGTTATTTTTAAATTTTCAGGGTACTAAGATAGGTACTAAATGGTAAATGGGATATCGAATTGAGATAAAACACCATTCTCTTCCATCATGCAGCATGCAGTCTAGTATAAGCATGTAACCCACACCTCAAAGATCATTTTCATTACTCTTTTCATTGGGGGTGCCTGTGTAAGGGGTAGAATTAGTAAGAATTTGAGAGAAGACAGTCTTTGATCTTCTGGCTTGCAGCTTCAAATGGGAAGATTCTCTTCAGGTTCCTAGAGAGAGAGAACGACTCGAGGAAGAAACTGATATGTAGAGTGGCCTAGAAGGCAAATCATTTTATTAAGGATCCTTCATTTTTTCTTTTCGAATTCTGATGTAACTTGCATATGTCAGGCTAGAAAGAAGAATGGGAAGCTTCATAGTAGGGTAGAAAAAGATGAGAAGTGACACTGCACAGCCCACAGGAAATGGCTTAAAAAAAAAAACAACCAACTTATTATCAAATCTAAGACAGCAGAGTAGTAAGGGCTAGGCATTTGGAGTTAAGTGATTTTCCCAGGATCAAATTTGAACCCAGGTCCTCCTGACTGTAGACCCAGAGCTCTATCCACTGGGATATCTAACTACCCCCAATGGGAAACTTCTTTGAGATACTTCCACTGTGCTGGGGCTATGCAAGATACAGTGATGGATAATGTGATGGAAAGAGCATAGAACTTGGAGCTAGAAGACCTAAGTTCAAGTCTCAACTCTAATATTTACTCATCATCAACAACAAACATTAAAAGCATCTACTGTGTGCCAGGTACTCTACTTAGGTCCAGGGATATAGAGAAAGGTTTAAAAAACCCCTTGCTCTCAAGGAGCTTGCATTCTAAGATGAGAATGCAACATGCAAGCTACTAAGTACATGCAAGATATATATACAGGATAAATTGGAGGAGATCTCCCAGCAGCATTTGACTAGTTGTGTCACTTTGGGGTTATCATATAACCTCACAAGACAATCTAAGGTTCCTTCCAGTGAACTCTCTATAATTCCACTCATTGGATTTCAGAGAATTCATGAACTTGGATGGGGGGAAAAATGCATCCTTTTCCCCCCCACTAACTTCTAACTCAAAATGCAGCATTTCCTTCAAATAGGATTTTTTTTTTACAAAACATTATTCTGAGAAGAGTCATAGGCTTTGCTAGATTGCCAAAGGGATCCATAACACACCCCAAAAAGGTAATGTTTGTAAAGTTCCTTTTAAGCCCTAAAGCACTATATGGGTGTTAGCTATAAATATTAATCCTAGGAAGTACACAGCACAAGCCTCATAGCCACCACATTGCAGGAAAAGGTGTGGAGATTTTTTTAAAAGCAGCATCATTAATTTCATTGCATCTCGGTTTTCTCATTTGCAATATGAACTTTAGAGCAGCTGATCTCTAAGGCTCTTTCCAGCACTAAAATCCATGATTTGGAAAACTGTCAAACTGCCTTGGCTCTGCTGGGATGAAATGCATACCAGGGAGCCTGAGATGATTGCAGGGAATGATGGCTGGAGATCTCACCCAGCCACATGACTCTAAGCCCCTAGCCTTCCTAGATCCATTGATTTAGCTCTCCCATCTATTCCCTCCCCCCTCACATCCCCCAAACCACATCAAAACCCAATTGATCAAAGAAACCCTGGGCTTTTACTTTTTCCCTTGTTGACCTCTAAGCCAGAGGGTCCTGGCCTCTAAGATTTCACTTTCAAACAGCAGCCAGTCCTTTGATCTCCCAAGGGATTTAATAGGCAGTGGGGTCTTCCCAACACTCCAGGTTGTTTTCAGGCTTTGTCCACAGGATGCAGCCACAAGTTAAAAAACCCAGTCATGTAGCTAACAAGAAGAAGAGAGAAAAGAAAAATGTCATGTAAGTGGCATGGGAAGGGTGTGTGTGTGTATGTGTGTGTACGCGCACACATACTCACATGCATCAGACAAGCAGAGAAACAGAGACACAGAGAGATAAAGGCAGAAATGAAGACAGAAACAAAGAAAAAGTGGGGAAAAGAAAGATAAATAGATAAAGAAAAAGCGAGAGCGAGAAGGTACAAAGAGAAAAACAGGGAGAGGAAGAGAGGGAGAGAGAGGAGATGAGAGACAGAAAAGAGAAAGAGAGAATAAGGAGAGAGACAGAGAAACAAAAAGAAGGGAGAGGAGAGGGGAGGGGAAGGGAGGGGAGGGGAGGAGAAAAAGGGGTAAAGGGAAAGAGATATTCAGGCAAATCCAGGGAACATGCTATTTTTAGCCAAGTCAAGCTTGGCCTTTGTCTGGAGTAATATGTCCTCTCAAAGGGCGCTCACTGTACTTTCCCCTGATGCTAGTGGATACAGGGGCCTAATGTTTCTAATAACTCTTAAGCAATCTTTAAGTCACATGAGTAGAAATCAAGGGCTCCAGAGAAAGATTTGTCACATCACAGATCCCTGGTCATCCTACAATGACAGAACCCATCAATGAGATTTATTAAGTACCTACTATGTGCTGGATTCTGTGATAAGTACTGAGACTACAAAAACAAAAGAAAATCAATTCCTGCCTTCAAAGAGTGTATAGTCTACTTGGGGAGAAAGAACAAATACATCAGACAACTGACAACTTATGTTCACAAAGTGTTTTTGAAGGTAATTACCTCAATTGGATTTTTTTTAAGTGAAGGAGTGGACAGAGAGATGGCATCTAAGTTAGGGAGACAGAATAAAATGCTTCTAGCCTCTGACCCTTCATGGCTGTATGACCCTGGACAAGTAATTTCTACCCCTTAGGGCCCAAGGCAGTTCTCTTCACCTCTAAATTCCAGGGTTTTACTAATAACGTTCAAGGAATTTTTTAATCAGAGTTCCTAGTACCAAATTTTAATCAGAGTCTAATCAGAGTTCCTAGTATCAATGAAATTAAGGGCTGGATCATATTAACAACACTCATGTTCAAAGCATTAATCTGGTCTAGTGCATAGAGAGTCAGCTCAGAGTGAGAATGATGTAGGTTAAAGACCTGTCTCTGACTCATCCTAGATGTCTGGGCAAGTCAATGGCCCAAGCAATTCTCTAAAGAGCAAGATGCTGAGAGCAGCTACTGGTCTATATTGGTAGGTGGGGTATTATCACCTAAAGTTCCTGAAAACAATAAAATCCCAAGTGCAGCAGATTCACAGACAGACAGAGAGACAAAGGAGAGAGATGATAGAGTTGTTGTTTTCAATCAAGTCTAACTCTTCATGGCCCCATTTGGAGTTTTCTTAGCAAAGATATTGGACTGGTTTGACATTTACTTCTCCAGTTCATTTTACAGATGAGGAAATGGAGGTAAACTGGTTTAAATGACTTGCCCAGGGTCACACAAGTAGTAAATGTCTGAAGCTGGATTTAAATTCTGAAGATGGGTCTTCCTAACCAAGAGACCAAGCACTCTACCCACTGGGTCACCTAGCTGCCCACAAATGATTACAGTGGTGCATAGATAAGAAGATAATTGATAAACAGATGGATGATAGATAGGGAGAGAGATAGAGGATAGACAAGCAGATCAGACAAATGATTTTAATAAATAAGCAAATGAATTATTGAATAAGATAGTATTTATATAGCTCTTTAAGGATAATAATGCATTTCACATATGTCAACTCATTTGTTTCTAACAATGACCCTAGAAGATAGATGCTGTTATGTTCATTTTGCAGATGAGGAAAGTGAAGTTGACAGAAGTTAAATTATTTATCCAGGATCACACTAATAGTAAGAACATGAGGCAAGATTTGAACTCAGGTCTTTCTAATTCTCAAGTTCAGCATTCCATGCCCTGTACCAAGATCATGTACATGTAGTTTTCTACATGCTTTCCTCACAAGAGCTAGGAAGCATTGGAGATGAGGCTTGAGCCTTTTGGAATTCATTTCATCTCTGTGAGCCTCCATTTTCTCATCTGGAAAATAAGATAATATTGACCCTACAGCCTCAGAAAATATAAAACTTAGTAGCCCCTAGAGAATAATGACAAGGCAAGGCATGAGGTGGGTGTAAAAAGGTTTCTAATATGTTAATACATCTATGATGGATATAATATGGATATAAATATAGATATGGATAGGTAGATAGATAAATGGGTGGCTAGATGGATACATAGACACACAGATAGATACATCAATAGATACATAGATAGGTGGCCTGAGTCACCTATTAAATCAAAGTAAAGAATACAGAGTCTTGATGCTCTGGATGAAATGAAGAGATGCAACACAGTAAGCTATTGGAGTTGGTTGAAGAGTTGATCATGCCCTGTGGAGCATGGATAAAAACAGAAGACTGGTTCAGAATAAGGAGTTCCAGTGAGAGCAGATTCTACCAAGACCCTAAAAGAATGGCTTGGGGGTTGGGAGGAAGAAAGATGTCTCCTCACCACTTCTCTTGACCAGAGAAAGAACTAATGAGCTTCTCAAGGTCAAGAAACAGGACTTTCCATTTGTGTCCTGAGGTGGCAGTGGTTCCTGGTAGCATCTGCCTTGGGAACTGAGCAGCACCCTGCAGATAAATTCAGCAGAAGTTTGCCAAATGGGACTCAGCAAAAAAACAAAAAAAAACTAGCCCTTGTCTAAGGAGAACTTCATGAAAACCCAATAAAGGAGAGAAAGGGATTCTCCAAAACAAGGGGAAAATTACTACTTTGGGCTATGTGCTTACATCTATTTTCCCTTGGACTCTTTATGCACTTGCGGAAGAGCATGCCCCCAGGTTGGTAGGATACTTTATACCAATTATTCTTACCATACTACCTTAATAAATATTTGTTTCTAAAAGCTAATTAAGACTGATTAATTTATATCAAGTGATAATCAATAGGAAGGAATATACTAAAAAGGCCCTTTAAAAAAAGAAGAACCCTCTGGATTATCCCTAAAGCCCTCTGTAAGTCCAATCTCCTAGTCAAGAGTAGTTATTGGAGGAGTGAGCATAGAAGATGTAGTAGAGATGTCATCAAACAGACATGTGAGACTGAAAAAGAAGATGAGCTAGTCACATGCTGAGAGCAAAGGTCAATCAAGCATTCCATTAGTATACCAGTAAAATGTACAGTAGGACTTTGTTTTGCATGAACTCAATACATGATAATTTTGGTATACATGACTATATATATAAAAAATATGTAAAATAAATATTTTAAATTACATGCTGAATCCACCCGCCATTTTCCTAAGCAGTATAAAGTCTCAGCAGTTTGCCTAACCCTGCTCCCTCTCCCTCAGAGAAGCATTAGTGTGAGTCACTACTTTGTTTTGCACCAAACTTTAGCTCAGTCTTTATGTGGAGTTCTTCCTTGTAACAAATCATGTCTCAGAGCAGTGTTTCTCTTAATTTTTTAACATTATTTAGTCATTAATAATGGCCCCAAAGTACAAGAGTAATGATGCTGGTAGCTCTGATAAGCCTAAGAAAAGCTGTAAAGTATCGAGGTATGTTCTTATAAGAAATACTCATTGAATAATGGGATTCACTATTATGGGTGATTTTCAACTTACACTAAGGGCATTAGAATGTTATATACCTTATAAAAGAAGGTCCTACCTTAGAGACACTGAGGAAGGTCATCAGCATGTTGGATTGATGCCTTCTGGCAATCTGATAAGAGGACATGGGTGAAAGTTTCAGGAAGGGACAAAATATAATCTGCATCATTGAAGTGAATGTCCATATTAAGATTATAAATGCATTTCTGTAATATGCTATCTTACTCAGATGCCTCATATGATTTAAAACTGCAAGGGATTATAGGATTACACAATCATCTTTTTAAAATGGAAGAGGTCACTGAGTCTGGTGTTAGATTTAAAATAGTTTTGAGTGTTAAATAGTTGTAGATAAGAGAGTGGGAGCCATAAACTGTGATAATTAAAATGTTTGGGAGCAAGGGAAATATATAACAATTATGACCACTGAAATGTGTTTTCTACTGTGTCTTGAGTTTATATAAATATAATATGGTCGCCAGGGAATATATTCCCAATTTATGAATATGCCCAAGCCAACTGGGTTTTATAGAGAAATTTAATTTATAATACCCTGATTAATCAATAGAAAAAGAGAGAAAGTAAGAAAGGAATAAGAATGAATAAATCAGTCAGTTGGTTTTATCACTCACCCAAGATCTCTCTAGGTAAGGCTTCTCATGACAACCTCAGGCTCCACCTTCAAGAGAGCCTCCTTTCAAGAAATGTTCCAGGGAATTCTCCTCCTGACTCCTCCTGAGTTCTCCTTCCACAGCCTCCTTCAAGACCTCTCCAGGAGCTCTCTCTCCAAAGCCTCTCTCCTCTCCTTTTCCTTCAGAGCAAAACCTCCCAGAGCAAAAAACTCTCAGAGCAAAAAACTCCCCCTCCTATCTCCTCAGACACCACTATCTTTAAGGAAAACATCTAAGTTCCCTTCCCTCAGTTCTCACATCTACCAATCACTGTCGATCTCTCCCCTCTGCCAATGGTGGCTCTAGTTTAACCCAGGACCGCCCAGAGGTCTGTAGCTTTGCACATGTCTGTTGAAGGTCATATTCTCAAATAATTAAATCTTAATCTATGCTGCAGCCCTTCCTAAAGCCTGTTACTCTAAGTAGGGTGGAGATTGTATTTTCCAAGACCTGGTTCTGTCATTCCAAGTATCTCTATTGTATCAATTCTAAAATCAATCATGACTCAAAGAACTTCCTTTTCTATGCTTAAGCATAGGTCAAAGCCCTTTCCATTGTTTAGCAAAAGTTTTCTGTCCTAAAGTAGTCTTAAGTAGGGAGGAGAAGGAACCTCCCATGCCAAGGGGTTTCACATTCCAATAGAGTTCTTACTATCAGTAGGAAATTTTTTCCAAGTATGAAATTTCCCAATGGTGAAATTTCCAACATTCATAAGTCTAAGAAATTTTAAGGTTTACACTGGAGTTGGAGAGGACTTCAGAAGCCATCGAATCCAGTCCCCTCATTTCATAGATAAGGAAGCTGAACACTGACTGGCAAGGAGATTTGCCCCAGATCATACAGATAATAAATCATAGACTTGGACTGAATCTCAGGTTCCCTGAGTCAGGGGGATATATATATATATAATATATATATATATATATATATATATATATGTATGTATGTATGTATCCATATGTATAAATGCAAAGAACAGAACAGAAGAAAGGCACAGACAAGCAGGATAGTCTTGAAAGCTGAAATTGAATTATGTTCCTAAAAAAAAAAGCAAGGTATAATGAATATAAATCTGTAGTGTGATGTGAAATATTTTTCTGTTATGCACATGCAAACACCCTTGGGAGTATTTTGAGTGTTCATTAAGTTCAACTGTCCAAATCCAGTGTTCTGGCACAGTATGCCCTTTTTACATTTTAAAACACAATGCAAAGTAGTTTTAGTGATGGTAAATCAATGCCCTGGGTCACACAATCAGTTAAGAGACAAAGGGAGGGCTCAAACCCAGGTCTTTTGACTTCAGGTCCAATAATCTTTCCATGATAAAATCTATTGTGGGGAATGGGGGGAAGAATGGTAGTAACCTAGGTATAATATGTAGGTACCAACCAGGCCACTACAGGAAGATGGTGACAGTTAGTTCACATCAGCTTCTTTTAAAGAAACCTTTTTCAAAAATAATGTTATTCCTTCAAAAGTTAATGTTTTGAATAAAAAACAGGAAATAATGACTGTCTTAACACAGCTGCCTCTCATTCAGGAGAAAGAGGCTAGGAGCCAACAATTCCAGCAGCAGTAAGCCATCAAGGGGATTTGAAGTCATGTGTCCTTACTTAAAAGCTCACAGATATTCCAAGGCCAAGTGAATAGAGCAAATTACTTTAGGATCTTTGCCCTACCTGAGGCCTCTTTAATTTCCTCCATCTGCCTTTCCCATCTTCTTCCTTTGTCCCCTCCTCCATCAACTCTTCTATCTTTCTCCATTATCCCCTCCTTCATCCTTCTATTTCATCAGCCTTATTTACAGTTTCATCCTCTGCTTTGACTCTTCACTGATTCTCTCTGCCTTCTCCAATTACTACCTAATGGCTTGGTCAATTCACTATTTTATACAGAAACACCTTTGTCCCCTGAGGCCTTTTGGATTCTGTCTCAGCTGATCTGTGGCTAAGCTCTTCATTTTGATCAAGTCTCAGATATTGCTTATTTTTCAGTCAGATGACCTGAGACTCATACCTTGAGAAATTTAGCTGACATAAGGACAGACTTTGGGCCACCCGACTGGGCTAGGCCAAGTTGAGCAAGACAGAAATGGAATTTTTCCAGGAATGGAGGACAAAGAAGATCAAACTGCCATGTGACCCTGAAAATCACTCATATCTTATCTTGGGACCTGTGGGAATAGATTAGGGCAGGATTCCCCGCCCTCCACCACCACCACATTGATTGGAGCCTCACTTACAAGAGCCTTATTGGTCAATTACAAACAATTTTTCAGTGCCCTCAAGACTGTCTATGGGCCATTAAAAACCACCACCACTCCCTTGCTATCCTCTGACTGTGACACTTTCATAAAAGATAAAAAAGGCATCAGCAACAGGTGGAAAGAACACTTCAGTCAGCTTCTCAACCGACCCTCCTCAGTCGACCAAAGCGCTCTTGACCAGATCCCCCAAAACCACACCATTGAACAACTTGACATCCCTCCTTCAATAGAGGAAGTCCAAAAAGCCATTAAACAAATGAGTGCAGGCAAGGCACCCGGTAAAGACGGGATCCCAACCAAGGTATACAAGGCCTTAAATGGAAAGGCGCTCCAGGCATTCCACATAGTGCTGACCAGCATATGGGAAGAGGAAGACATGCCCCCAGAACTCAGAGATGCCTCCATCAAGAACAAAGGCTCACGAGCAGCCTGTGACAACTACAGAGGCATCTCACTACTCTCCACTGCTGGAAATATCCTCGCCCATGTTATACTCAACAGACTTCTGTCATCTGTTTCAGAGCAGAACCTGCCTAAATCACAACGTGGCTTCTGACCAGATCGCAGCACCATCAACATGGTCTTCACGGTGAGGCAAATGCAGGAAAAATGCCTTGAGCAGAACCTGAGTCTCTACATTGTCTTCATAGACCTGACAAAGGTGTTGGACATAGTGAACAGGGATGCATTGTGGGTGATCCTCAGCAAGCTCGGTTGCCCAGCAAAATTCGTCAAACTGATCCAGCTCTTTCATGTCGACATGACAGGGGAAGTCCTATTTGGTGGAGAGACTTCCGATCGCTTCAACATCTCCAATGGCGTGAAACAAGGCTGTGTCCTCGCTCCGGTACTATTCAACCTATACTTCACCCAAGTATTACGACATGCTGTGATGGATCTAGACCTGGGCGTCTACATCAAATACCGACTGGATGGCTCACTATTTGACCTTCGCCGCCTGACTGCAAAAACAAAGACAACAGAGAGACTCATCCTGGAAGCTCTCTTCGCAGATGACTGTGCTCTCATGGCCCACCAAGAAAATCATCTCCAAACCATTGTGGACAGGTTCTCCACCGCAACAAAACTGTTTGGCCTGACTATCAGCCTCAGCAAAACAGAAGTGCTGTTCCAACCTGCACCAGGGAGGCCAACGAACCAGCCGTGCATTACAATCGATGGCACGCAGCTTTCTAACGTCAACACCTTCAAGTACCTGGGCAGCACCATCGCCAACGACGGGTCCCTAGACCACGAGATTAATGCCAGGATCCAAAAGGCCAGCCAGGCATTTGGGCAGCTGCGCTGCAAAGTCCTCCAACACAATGGTGTAAGCACTGCGACGAAGCTCAAAGTGTACAACGCAGTGGTCCTCAGCTCGCTCCTGTACAGTTGTGAGATATGGACACTGTACCGGAAGCACATGAAACAGCTGAAGCAATTCCACCAACTCTCCCTCCGGTCAATCATGAGGATCCGATGGCAGGACCGAATCACCAACCAGGAAGTCCTCGACAGAGCCAACTCCACCAGCATCGAAGTCCTGGTCCTCCAAACCCAACTATGATGGTCTGGACACATCATCTGCATGGACCCACAGCGAATACCAAGACAGGTATTCTATGGTGAACTGTCAGCTGGACTCGGGAAATAAGGCCGGCCAAAGAAAAGATTCAAGGATCAGCTAAAGTCCAACTTGAAGTGGGCTGGCATTACACCAAAGCAACTAGAACTCGCTGCCTCTGACAGAAGCAGCTGGAGAACCCACATTAACCATGATGCCACCATCTTTGAAGATGAGCGACATCAACGTCTTGCCGCTGCGCGTGAACGCCAACACCAGGCCACAACCGCACCTCCCGTAACAACTGGCGTCCCATATCCCATGTGCCACAGACTCTGAGCCTCAGCCTTTGGACTCCAAAGCCACATGAGGGTACACCATAGATGAAAACGAACAAAGACAATTGTCATTCTCGGACACCGAGAGACTACTACTATTGGTCAATTCAAATTCCTGCAGAGAATGGATGTTTTTATGCTGGAGAAAAAGAGAAAAGAAGAAGAGCAAAAAGGATGAGAGGAGGGAGATAAGAGACATGGAGAAAAGAAACTCAGATACCAGAAAGATGAAGACATTAAGAGAGAGAGACAGCAGATACAGAGAGGCTAACAAACACAGAGACAAAGAGGTTTCAATATAAATCCTTTCCTTTGTAAAATCCTATACATTTTATTTTATATATTTAAAGACCTTATTCTGAGAGGGGCCCCATAGGCTTTACCCAATTACCAAGTGGGCCATGATATGAAAAGGGTTAAGAACCCCTGGGTTAGAGATAAAGATTCAGTACACAAAGTCACTAAGGGAAAGGATTTAGAAATCAAACAAGAGTACCAATAAGAACTGAGAGGAATGCCAATATTTGATTTGTTATTGTCCTTCATACTCAAAGAGGACCAAATGACTCCTATCAATGATATCTTCTGACTCATGCATAAACTGGAGTTATGTGAGAGAGTTGCACAAAATAATCAGCCTCACTCACTAAAGTCTAGTGGCAAGACAAAAGTCAAAATGACTGATGATGGCCTTGGATGCCATGAAGATATTGGCTTCTTCAATGTCTAACCATAAAATACTTCATAGTGCCTGCTTCCACTGCCCTCTTGGCCATAGAAATATATTTTTCTCTTTCTACCAGAAGTCTTTGCATTGCTGGGGTAGATACCTAAAGCCTCCGCCAGCGAGAAGCTTTATGGTAGGAAAATAGAAAAGGGATAGAAGTTTTGAATCCCGCGAAGGGCGTGAAGGAGCCAAGCTTTTGAGATGTCAATAATGAGTCAGTAATCAATTATTATTAATATTTGGGAGCCGCAGCCATGCGTCAATGGACATCACTGAAAGGCTATTTTCCGCCCAGAGATCCCATTTAACACTACACTGGTCAAAGAATGATATAACTCAGCTGGGAGAATGAATAGTGACTAATAGAATTAGAGAATGCTAGATATTAGCATTGGAAAAGAAAGAGAGACACACCTGGCTGAAGGCCAGGCCTCAAGTAAAGATAGAGAGAAGAGAGAAAGGTGGAAGGACAGCAAACCTGTAACTTGTCCAAGAAGAAGAAGGAGAAAGAGAGAGAGAGAGAGAGGAAGAGGAGAAGAGGAGGAGCTGGCCACGGGCTTCTCCATTTATTGTATCTGGGATACGCAAATGAACTCAATACATATTGATAAGTTACACAATGCCTCAATACATATAGATGAGTTACCTAGTGTGTTGCCATTGGATAATTGCAAATCAGGACAAGGTGAAGGGTGGGGTTTTTATCCTCAGGTGAGTGCCATGTGCAGAATGGCCATGTGCCCATTCACAAACCTTGCCTCTTTATAATACCTATGGGCTGGACTGCTACAATACCCCGTTAATTCACTGACAAGTTTTAGACCTGTTGGTTACCCTCAACCTGATTTAATCTGCCTGAAATGATCGTTTATTGGAGTATGGCAGCTGTGCATGCTACAACTTCTTGGAGCCTCAGAAAAGCTAAGGAGTAGATAGACACGAAAGGAGAAAAATAGCCCTGAAAAGGGCTCAGCAAGCCACCACATTAGAGGTCTTCTATCTCTGAACACCCTGCCAATATTTAAGGAAAAGAAGAAAAAAAGAATACAAAGAATGAGCTAGCAAAAAGATCAAAGATGGCAGAATCTACCCTTGGTTCTTTAAATTTTTTCTTTCTAGACACTTTCCTCTTGTCCCCATTTTTAGCATTCTTTGTTTTCTTAATTTCCCATATCAAGTACAAAGGAGTAACTTCAGCCTTGGTTTGATTATTAAACAAGTACTACATTCAAATTTTTTCAAACCTTCTTAGCTCCAGCATAGCAGAGAAGAAAGAGCGATGGGTATGAAGTTAGAGAATCTGGATTTGGAGTCTAGTTCTTCCAATTATGATATGGCCTTGAACAAATCATTTAAACTTTTTGGCTTTTAGTTTTTTCATATATAAAGTTCAAGATTGAACTCAATGGTCAATCTCCTATGATATTCTGACATCTGAGGTGCCTCCAGTTCTAAATTTATGATCCTTTAACCTATTCAAGTTCATAGCTCTGAGCCCCCATTTCCCTTGAATATTTCTCCTACTCTGACAAGCCAGAATAAATCATATGGCCATAATAAAACACAGAGCATATGCTTATGATGGAATACAAAATAAATAACAAGGCAGAAAATCAGTCAGAAAAAGCTCACCAGCATTTCCTTAAGCTTATGACCTCCCACACCTAATAGGACTGAAAGTTCTAAGCCCTTTAGTCACACCACACAATGGGAGAGAGGGCCAGGCACTTTCACCACTTCCCTCAAGAATAGTTGAAACTTCTTTAACTCACTCATTAAATATCCACTTTTTACCTTTTATAATTGTTTATCTTTGTTGGATATGTTATTCTTTACTCTAAGCCCAGTTCTTTTGCTCTATGAAACACTGTTTTCCATGCCCTGCATTCTTTTACTGTTGCATCTGCTAAGTCTTGCATTATTCTGAATGTAGCTTCACAGTATTGAAAGTGATTTTTTTCTTGTTAATTTTTGTATTTCCTCCTTAACCTGGGAGCTATGGAACTTAGCAGTTATGTCCCTGTCCCTTTTCATTTGGGGGTCTCTTTGAAGGGGTGATCATTGGAGTCTTTCAATTTCTATTTTACCCTCTGATTCTAGAATTTCTGAGCAGTTTTCCTTGATGGTTTCTTGCAGTATGATGACTAATTTTTTTCTTATTTTGTCTCTCCGTTTTCTATTTTCCAGGTCATTAGTTTTTGTGGTAAGATATTTCCTGTTCTCTTCTATTATTTCTTTTTCACTTTGCTTTATTATTACTGTGTTAGAAAATCATTAGCTTCTCCTTTTCCAATTCTAGTTCTTAATAAATTATTTTCTTCCATGAGTTTCTAGATCTCTTTTTCCATTTGAGTTATCTGTCTTTCATAATTTTCTTGATATTCTTGGATTGCTGTTATTTTTTTAATTTTTCCTCAACCTCTCTCATTTGGTTTTTGAAGTCTTTTTTTGAGCACTTCTTGAGTTTATAGCCTTATATTGTATTTCTTTGCTGTTTTTGAAATAGATGTTCTTATTTCATTGTCCTCTGGATTTGAGCCAAGGTCTTCTATGTCCCCAAAATAGTTATCAATAATTGGACTCTTTCTACTTTGCTTGTATTTTCTCTCTTTTTTAAAAAATTTTATCAACCAGGCCAATACACTTAATTATTGGCTTTTTGATGGAGTCCCAGAGTTCCTAATATGCTAAAGTATATTACCTCAGGTTTCAGTATTGTTTTGTATTTGTTTTTTCCTGGGTCCAATTTAGTTATTTGGTTTTTATAGTCCAGAGTCTAATGTGCTCCTAATTCCCCACACAAGTCACAGTCCATGATTGATGTTAGGTCCTCCAACCAGAGCCTATGGGCAGTTCTGCCATTACGACTGCAAGCAGTCAGTCTGCCTCTCCCTGTGGCAGCTGGTCAGGGGAGAGTAATAAACCCTTACATTCTGCCCCTTACACAGAAAATAGGGACTCCACTCCCCTGGGAGTGACCACAGCTGACAGGGCCCCAGTATCTCAGCAACTACACTCACTGGTATGTGTTCTTCCTTACTCTTCCTTTCCTAGACAGCATTCCTCAGGATCCCAAAGTCTCTCATTTATTAGCAGGAAGGTTTGAGTTCCTGCCCCTAGGGTCTAGTGCCTGTAGACTCTCTGGTATCCAATCCTTCAATCCAGCAAGGCCAGTGGGGGTCTCCAGAGCCAAGGCCACAGTAGATACAGATGCTCCCAGAACCCTCTACCTATAGATTCTAAGAAGAGGCTGCCAGTCTTGTCCCCCAGGGCTACCTTGTTGTTTGCTGACTCCATGTTGTCTACTCTGTTCCTGGGCCCAGAACCTGTCATGGAAGGATTGAGGCTAGGGAAGTAGAAAACTTTCCTCCCTAGTTGTCTCTGGCTATTCAGCTTTACTCCCAATTCCTGTCTGTTTTTGCTACTTTTAGAACTGATTCTATGGAGTTGTTTTTGGCTGTTTGTGAAGGGTATTAGGAAGGCAAAGAAGCTTCATGCCACACTCCACCATTTTTCCATGGTGTCTATCCATATATTCTTCAATCCAGTGACACTACCCTCCTGGATGTTTCTCAAATAAAATATTCCATCTCTTGGATCTGGGCATTTCCTCTGGCTGTCCCTCAGCCTGGAACACTCTTCTTGCTCATTTGTACTGATTGTATTACCTGGTTGCCCCTAACTCCCAACTAAAATTTTGTCTTCTACAGGAAGCCTTTATCAACCCCTCTAAAACTGAAATGCCTTCCTTCTGTTAATTCTTTCCTATTTATCCTGCATAGCTTGTGTGTACCTATTTGTTTGCTTGTTTTGTCCCCCATTAGACTGTAGGATCCTTTAGAGGAATGACATTTGCCTCTTTTTGTATTCCTAAGAGTTAGCACAGTGCAGGCACATAGTAGGCTCTTGATCAATATTTATTCACTGATTTACTTGAGGGAGAGGTCAGGGAATTTCATTATAGTTCTATCTAGCAAGTTTTGGGCTTCTCAGTAGACACAACAGATGTGATCACAAACACTTCAATTGTTCCCACAGCTGCATCCTGTGACTGATCTAACAGGAGATATCTTCTTGCTTACAATGGGCTTGACCTACTCATTCCATCCTTGCTTGTCCTGGGAGAACTGGCAGCAAATGAGCCTGTCAAAACTGACTAAAAAAAGGCAGAGACAGGGTGCAGGCTTCTTTTCCTATTTCTCTAAGGTTCAGCTCACACATACCATACCATGATACCTCCATCACAATTCCCAAACTGGGGCATGTAAAAAGCTTACCTAACTAATCAGAAAGCATACTAGTTCTCACAAAACCTTCTGGGAAATGTAAAGGCATCTGGGAACCTTTACATTATTATCAGATGCTTCTAAAAGGCTATTGCAGTCAGTTCTTTCATTTTACAGATTTCAGCTCAGACAGAGGTATTTACCCAAGGTGTTCACATAGATGAATGATAGCTCAAACTTACTCTTATTGGAAGTGTTTGTATTTAATCAATGCCTTAAACTCAAAGGAAAGAAACACTTGGATTTAAGAATTTCAGACATTCACTAGGAAAGAGGAGAGAATTGGGAGTGGGGAAATGGTATTTTGATAAATGTTTAACAACTACCTCTCTGGAAAAAAAACGAATACAGAATCTACTCAAGTTTAAACTTCATTATTAATATTTTCTCCATCACTTTCTTAAGTCTAGACCATCAATAAAATAATAAGTCAGGCCCTGATTTTTAACATTTGCTGATTTCTGAGGTGTAAAGACTCACAATAAAATTTTAACCATCACTCACCACTAGCATGAGGTACTGGGACCTTCTTGGTGCCCCTCAGGCATGGGTGGTGTGACACTGCACAGTGTTTCACTGCATGGTGTAGTAAAAGCCAGAGATTTGTTTTATTCTCTTCCAAAGACTAGACATTCTCCTGCCTTGCTGCAGATGGCATCTTCTGCTAGTTTAAAATCAGAATCTGTGTCCTTTAATAATCCAGCTAAGTTGAAACCTGCCTTTCGAGCTCTGGAAGAATTTGGTTTCTTTGAATATAAGCTGTAACTCTTAGGGAGGCTCTCAAAGCCAAAAGTGGTGATTCTTGCTTATTTCTGTTTATCAGTTCTATCTCTGGATATGGACATATGTGTTATTCTTCAAACAGTATTTCTGTTGCTGTATATAATGTTCTCTTGGTTCTATTTACTTACTTCATTTTCCATGAATACTAATCTCTTCCTCTTTAACTATACTCGTCTTAATAAATGTTCCATTTTTCATCTACCCATCTCTCTATTTCTATCTATCTCTATCTCCCTTTATTATCTATCATTGTGTCTTTGCTTTAGCTCTCCCCTGTGCCTAGAATGTACTCCTACCTTATCTCTACTTCCTGTTCATAGCTTCCTTCAATCTCCCAGATCTCCAATGAGGTCTTTCCTTAGACTATATGATATTCTCAGCTCTTAGTCTGTATGATATTCTCCTTCTTTCATTCAATGGGTCCAGCCAACTTGGATAACTTTCCTTCTGTCCTTGACATACAGTCTTCTTTGTCCAATCCCCAGGTTTTTGTAATGGCTATTCCCTCCTCACCTAATGCCTCATAAAAACCCTCTCTTCCTCTCAGATATAACTCAAATCATACTTTTTACATGAAACCTTTCCCAATACCCTCTCCCTCCAACTACTAGTGCCTCCCCTATCTTGTATTTTCTTATATAATTTTCCCCTGTACATAGTATCTCTTCAAACACAAGAAAATATCAATTCCCAGAGAATAAAGATTATTTCATTTTTTGTGTCTGTATCCCTAGGATTTGTACAATGCCTGTCCTTGAGGAGTTTCTTAATAAATGATTGTTGATGGATTGAAAATTAGACCAGTTAGGCCAGTGATGGTGAACCTTTTAAAGACTGAATGCCCAAACTGCAGCCTTCAGGCTGCATGTGAGCCCCCTGCCTTACCCCAGCCAGGAGAGAGAGGAAGCCCTCTCATTGGGCTGCTGGGCAGAGGGGCAGATGATAAGAGAAATGTCCTCAAACACATGTGCAGAAGGGAGAAGAGCAGCCCTCTCTAGGCACGCATGCCATAGGTTTGCCAACATGGAGTTAGGCTCTTAAAGGTACCTTCTAATTTTATGCATAATGACAGCTGACATTCAGCTAGCATCTTTAAAGTTTACAGAGTGCTTTACATAATCATCTCATTTGATCTCTTACTACCAATTTGCAGATGAGTAACATGAGGTCTGAAGGAAGATGTTACATGATTTAACCAGAGATACTGTTAGAAGGAAGATGTGAAGCCACAACTTTCTTGACTCTGATCTAGTCACACTGCCTAGCCCAAGCTGTCCCCTCTCCTATCCTATAAAATCCTATGCCTCTAATTCTCTGACATTCATTGCACTGGGCTAAATGTTGAGAGAAACATAAAGATAAATAAAATATAACCCCTGCCACCTTCAAGGATCTTAAAAATGTGATCATCTGAGTTGTCCAAGTGAATAATTCCCATTCCTGCCATAAATTAGTCCTCATCTGACTTATTCATGATTTTTCTCGAGCCTCAGGAGACATGGGCTCTAGTTCTGACTACCATTTAAGCATTTGACCTTGGGCAACCCAACTTCACATTGCATCAGTGAAATGATGAATGGACAAGACTTTCAAGGTCACTATGTTGCTGTGCTTTCTGTCTTACCATCTAGAAGTGTCTCAGTACCAGGAAAGGAGGGAAGGTTCTTCTCATTGGATTAGGCTTAATTCAATTCAACAAACACTTATTAAGTCTCTATTTCCCTGTCCCCACTCAGTCAGTGTCTTTACCCAGACTCCCTGCATAAACAGAATCTACACCTACCCCTTACCTCTTAGAATCCTTGATTTTCTTCAAGGCTCAGTTTAGGTACCACCCCCTCCAGCTTCCTCAAATATATATTTGTTTAAATGACTTCAACCTAATAGAGAGAACATAAGTCCTTCAATAGCTAAAATGTTTTGTTTTGCCTTTGGTTTGTCTTTTGACTCCAGCTTGTTCTTATCATGCAACCTCTACTTTGTCTTTGTCCCTAGGTCCCTTGACTCTGATAGACCAGTTTTTGCCTCAACTGTCCTAGGTCTAGGACTTGGATAGCAACTCCCTACTCATTCCATGATGTGCTTGGACCCACCCCCTTTCTTCTTTTTTTTTAAAGTCTTACCTCTCTCTTAGTATCAATTCTAAAACAGAAGAGCAGCAAGGGCTAGGCACTTGGGGTTAAATGACTTTCCCAGGAACAAACAGGTCTGAGGTCATATTTGAACCTCATCTAGCTGTCCCCCATTTGCTCACTTTCCACCTCCTTTTTGTATATTACCTTCCCCTACTAGAATGTAAATTCGTTAAGGGTAAGGATTATCTTGCCTATTTATGTTTGTGTCCCTAGAATTTATCACAGTGCCTGGAATAGAGTAACTTCTTAATAAATATTCCATCTTTCATCTATCCATCTCTCTATTTGTACCTACCTCTATCTCCCTCTACTATCTCTCGTGGTGTCTTTGCTCTAGCTCTCCCCTATGCCTAGAATGCACACCTACCATTTCTCTACCTCCTATTCCTAGCTTCCTTCAAAGCCCAGCTCTTCGGTGAGGCCTTTCTCTATCATTTCAGTTTGTAGGGAAACATTTTGTGAGATTTCATTTTGGGTATCAAGGACCTAGCTAAGCCAGGGACAGCAGAGTCAAACTAAAGTTATTTTCCTGGAAATCTGGTCATCTGGATACTCCACAGTAGTTTTACTATTTCTGGCTGGAAAAGGAGCACAAAAAGGATTGGGACATTGCATTTCCTGAGAGATTTTAATGGTCGAAGAAATGCTGCTAGATAGTCAAGTCTCCAAATGCTTGTCTAAGTAGAACTTTCCATCAATTAAAGGAAACACAAAATCTCTGCAGGGACCATCAGAACTGAAGCTTATGGCACAATCCCCAACTTCTGGATGTTCAGTGCTTCTGTCTTTAGGTTGGAGGAATGTGAGGATCTGGTCCAAGCCTGGTGGGATACCAGCAACAAGCTTTTACAAAAGAGCAGACAAAGCAGAAGAGTGACAAGACTGAGTGTGCATTTGTCCTTATAACATATGGGTTGAAATGGATGACCCTTCTGTAAAATCTGGGTGGCTTTTTCTTAGGGAATAGGCAGCTTCTTTGATGATAGATGTTCTCTGTAGGATTCTCTTCATTCACTGTTAAATGTTTCTGAAACTAAATTTTGCTGCAGCCTTCACCCCACTAGATTAGAATCCCAGTTGGAGGAGGATCAAAAACAATGCCTTAGAGCTTTCATATGCTACCTCTGACTCAACTAGGTCAAGCATTTCTTTTCTCAGTACATTCGACAGCTCTATATGTTACAGAGGAGGTGTCAACACTGCATTGGTGGAAGGAGTTTCCTTGTCTGGAAGTCACCTACACCAATGAAATCATAGGTCTAGCCCCTATTCCTATCATTGATCCAATACTGAAGAAGAAACTACTCTTATTCTTACATACACATACACACACACACACACACACACACACACACACACACACACGGAAGGCTTACCATTTTAAAAAAGCTTCATAAACACACATTAAAGGAACATGATTCAATCATTTATAACTGCTGCTGCAATCTGCTGAAAATATAATATGTAACTAAAATACAAAGCAGTTTGCAGAACTGTTCCTCAGGCATTTTAAATTTCACCTCCACCAAGCACTGTCCAACCACTCCCTTAATATATCTGCTGGTAAAAGAGTCCAAGCTTGAGCCAACTTTCTTATCTCTAAGGCAAAAGATTTCCCCTGCTCCAAGCCAGCTCTAACCCAGAAGCTCTAGGCCAGCAGTTCTCAACCTCTCAATTTGTAGCAATGAAAATACATAATGCATATCAAGTATTTACATTCTGAATCATAACTGTAGCAAAATTACAGTTTTGAAGTAGCCACCAAAATAATTTTTTGGTTTGGGGTCACTGTAACATGAGGAACTGTATTGCAGGATCATGGCATTAGAAAGGTTGAGAACCACTGCTCTAGGCATTTTGAACCCACAAGATTGACTCCAATCCTGGACACATCCACCTTGGGGTATTAATTTGCCAGGAAAGATCAAGAACAAAACCAAAGAGGATAAAGGCAGCTAGGTTCGCAGCACAAGCCTTTCCATGCCCCTGGTGGGGTGTGGCAGGGAGACATACTTAATACCAGGATAAAGAAGAAACTTTCCCTCCTCACCTTCTGCTGGGGTCACATGATGCCACCAGGAATGTTAGAGCCCAAAAAGTCAGCCTCCGACTCCTCCTGGCTCAGCAGATGGGATGCTTCATTATCCCTTATTGCAAAACCATTAGCAGAGTTATGCATGGACAAAGGCTACCTACCCTTCCCCATCCCATGCCTCCCCACCTTCCCCAGGACCAGGAAGGACAGACTTGAGCATCCTCTATCATCCTCTATGTAAGGGACCTTTAGGTTAATTCAAGACCATTACATCCATACACGATTTCCTGTTCTTTCTGATCCCTCCACTCTACTCTCCTAAAACCACTTGTATATTACTTACATCTTTTTTTGGTTTGACTTGCTGGTGTACGTGGAACAGCTCCCCCTTCCTCTCCCAGTAATATATAGCTCCCCCTTTTTCTTTGAATCCTCATTACCGAGGGGATGCCCATCAATTGGGGAATGGCTGAACAAACTGTGGTATATGTTGGTGATGGAATACTATTGTGCTCAAAGGAATAATAAAGTGGAGGAGTTCCATGGAGACTGGAACAACCTCCAGGAAGTGATGCAGAGTGAGAGGAGCAGAACCAGGAGAACATTGTTCACAGAGACTGATACACTGTGGTACAATCGAAGGTAATGGACTTCTCCATTAGTGGCGGTGTAATGTCCCTGAACAACTTGCAGGGATCCAGGAGAAAAAAACACCATTCATAAGCAAAGGATAAACTATGGGAGTGGAAACACCGAGGAAAAGCAACTGCCTGAATACAGAGGTTGAGGGGACATGACAGAGGATAGACTCTAAATGAATCCTCATTACCTAAAACATATCCCTCTGATATCTTAACCATATGCCAAAATCCTTAGTATCTCTGCTGTCTGTACTTTTGCTTTTAGCTTGGATTATATTTATTAAGATTCAATGAAGAAAAAAACAACCTTTCTCCATCCTGGAGCCAAATCAGTGAAGTATCACATCAGTGAGCCTTTAGAGAAATGGTATAGAGTATATCCACTACACCTTCCTAGGGAATAAATCTGGTCTACACTGTAAGCTGTAAGGCATAAAGCAGAGGGCAAAGATATAAAGGGATCTAAAGAAAACACTTAGCAATATGTGTTCCCAAACTCCAACTCATTAATCATCCATAATTACTTTAACTTTTGCATGATGTAATTGACCTTGACTATTTAAGGGGTCATCAGATATCTTACATGCAACAATGAGTGATCTTACTAAGGCACAAATCAATTCTAGAAAAATATTTCAATCTCATTTCTATCACCTCTTAGCAAAGATACTGTAATAGCATCTGAATTTGTCTCCCAGACTCCATTCTCTCTCCTCTCTAATCCATCCTTCACAAAGCTGTTATTTAGGAACTAATATTTCTAAAACGCAGATCTGGCCATATCACTCCTTTACCCCTCACCCCAAATCTTTAGATGCTCCCTAGTATGGATGTCTGAACACACAAACACCTCCATCTGCCATTTAAAGCCCTCCACGTGGGGCTCCTTTCCAATCTTATCTCATAATTCACTTTCCTTTTTTATCAAACTTCCTTTCCACTGTTTCCTGTATAAAACACCCCATCTTCTACCACTCTGCCTTTGTAGAAGTGCCCTCTCCATCCCTGAAATGCCCACCCTCCTTACTTCTGCCTGCTGAATCCATAGCTTCCTTCCTAGCACAGTTCAAATGCCATCTCCTACTCTTTCCTGATCCCTCTACTCTACCTCTCCTAAAATCACTTTTATCTTTTTTGGTTTGATTTGCTGGTGTGTGTGGATTATCTTAGCCATACTGTCTCAGTAACCGATAGCTCCCTCTTTGTCTTTAATTGTCATTACCTAGAACAGTACCTGGCCCATACTAATGACTGAAAAATATCTGTTGAAGTGAATTGAGTTAAATTCTCCCCAGCAGTAACTGGAGAAGTGTTTCTGCTGCCTCTGAATAAATTAAGTCATAAAATCTGGTGTTTCACATGATGAGGGCAAAAGACATCAATAAAGCTTTTCAGAGATGGAGAAATAAAATGAAACTACTTAATGATGATAGCAACCACATTAGAAGGTAAGCGTCCTCTCCTAGATCATTGCTTTGCCGCCATGGAGGGGCTTGGGTAACTCAATGAAACTATGAGATTCGCCTTGCAGGGTTACCCAAGACAGACAAGTCATAATGTGGCAAACTATTCCAGTATCTGTGGCAAGAAAACCCCAACAGTGGCTAGGTGTCTCAGTGGATAGAGGGTCTGGCCTGGAGATTGGAAGTTCAAGGTTCAAATCTGGCCTCAGACACTTCCTAACTGGATGACCCTGGGCAAGTCACATAACCCCAATTATCTAGCCCTTGCCACTTCTACATTGGCACCAGTAGTACTATTGATTCTAAAACTAAGGATAAGGTTTTGTTTTTTTAAAGGAGTAAATGGTAATATTTGGCATTTATATAGCACATTGAGGTTTGCAAAGTATATTCTATAAATATATATTTGTACATATACATATCTGTGTATACACACATGTACAATTTGATTCTTAGAACAACCCTGAAATAGGTGTTATTTCCTTCATTTTATAGATGAGAAAACTGAGACACGGAGCAGTTAAGTGACTTACCCAGGGTCACATAACTAGGAAGAATCAAAGGCAAGATTTGAACTCAGTTCCTCCTGAATCCAAGTCCAACACTCTCTCCACTGTACTACCCAACTAACTCTTCCAATTCAGTGTCTTTGGGGTGTTATTGCTGATAGGAAGTATATGTGTTCATAGGCTCATGGGAAAAGTACAGCCATCTATATGCACATGGACCATTCCATGCATGAGTTAAATTGCTTATATAAAAGGGTAAAGTCACCTCAGAAAAACTGCCTTTTGATCAAAGAATTTGCCTCCTGATCATTTAAAGAATATTCCCCTATTTTCCATGTTCAAACTCTATTTTCTCTTCCTTGGTCACTCCTATACTTCCACTGCCTTACTAATCCATTAGACTATACAAGAAGAGCAAGGATGCTCCATTCCTCAAACTCCACTCTGCCTCCTGACTTATCCTTTCTTTCCCAAACCCACAAGAATCTAATACATGTCAGCCACTATGCTAAGAGTGGAAGGAGAGAAAGAAAGACAACAAGATCTCTGTCCTCAAGGAGCTCAAAAGTAATTAAGTACTTCAAAAATCTATGAAGAGGAGCAGCTGGATGACTCAGTGGATAGAGAGCCAGGTCTGGTGATGGGAGCTCCTAGGTTCTAATCTGTTCTCAGACACTTCCTAACTGGATGACTCTGGGCAAGTCACTCAGTCCCATTTGCCTAATCCTTGCAGTTATGCTTTGGAACCAATATTTAGTATTGATTCTAAGACAGAAGGCAAAAGTTTTTGAAGCAGATAAAGGTAATCTGAGAATGAAGGACATTTGAGGATGAAGGGAATCAGGAAATACCTCCCCCAGAAGGTAGGATAAGAGCTCAGCTTCAAAAGAAAGGAGGGAAGGCATCTCAGACATGGAGGACTGCCAATGCCAGGTCAAGAAGACACATACTTAAGAAATTTTGATTCTTCATCTGACCTAGACTCTGATTTATAGTCATATCTCTCCCCCCCCCCCAGAAGAAGGTTGTCCTTCAGGTTAGGGAATGTCAGAGCTGGAAGAGACTT
The DNA here is from genome assembly GCF_027887165.1 of Monodelphis domestica. Classification (NCBI taxonomy): domain Eukaryota; kingdom Metazoa; phylum Chordata; class Mammalia; order Didelphimorphia; family Didelphidae; genus Monodelphis; species Monodelphis domestica. The sequence continues at coordinate 76,169,350 of NC_077231.1, forward strand.
CATAGGTCCATGCTTGACTAGACATCCCATCTACTACATACCTGACACACTATGACTATCCAGCTTTGGCTTAAACCCTTTCTCTAAGGAAGAATCTACTATTTCCTAAGAAACTGTAAAGGATAATTTTATAGTTGTGACTTAAATTTTAAATTAATTAGTCACCAGGGAAAATCCCAAATAATAAAATACCCAAGTCACCATGAGACTGTCTCAAGGAAGCTGTCTGAGTGAGCTCCTCCAGGCGGAGTTCCAGGATCGAACTGGCACCCAGGCTGCTCACAGGAAGTGATCAGCCAGATCCAACTTCCCAGGGAAAGAGTTTTAAAGAGACAAAAAAATCCCAAATATATAGACCTTTCACCCTTGTGTCTCCACCTCTAAATTTTCACATCTACCAATCACATCAAAGGCTTTCTTCAGGACTGCCCATATTTTTAGTCTCATCTTCTTTGATTAGTTTATATCTTTTGAGCTACTTCACACTTCTTTGTTAAGTTCACCTTTTGTTAGTTACTTGACCTTTTTGTGATTAATTTAACCTTTATAGTTACTTGATGCATTTTTGTATTAAGATCTAAAAAGGAGAACTAAGTACCTTCATTGTTCAATTAGGAGATTACAACTTTATCTTCCCTAAAGTATGGTCTAAGTAGGGTGGAGAGTAAAGTACTACAAGACATTCCTGATTCTGTTAAAGAGAGTGTCTTCATTGTTACAATCAGGAGATAGCTAAATCAAATCTTCTAAAGTAGGGTCTGAGTAGGGTGAAGTAGTTTTAAAATTCACAGAAACCCCATTCATTTTACTTGAGGAGTAACTCTAGTTATAGAAAAAAAATTTTTTTAATTATTGATTCTAAGCCTAGATTTACATCTTTTCAGCTTTCACCAAAAGATTCTTGTTCAGCATTATCCTTCCAACTAGGTAATGCAGTGGGTAGCTGGGCTTGGAATTAGGAATACATCTTCGTGAGTTTAAAATTGGCCTCAGACACTAGCTGTGTGACCTTGGGCAAACCCCTTAACCCTGTTGCCTTAGTTCTTCATCTAAGCTAGAGAAGGAAATGACAAACCATTCCAGTATCCTTGCCAAGAACCCCCTCCTTCAAAAAGAATGGGGTCATGAAGATTTGGACACAACTGAAAAATGACTGAATGACAATCCTTTCATCAGATGGTCCTTCAAACACTTGAAGACAAATGTCATGTCCTGCCTCCAAAGACTTCTCTCATTCAGGCTATATATGTCCAGTTCTTTCAAATGATCTTCACATCAAGGTCTTTCACCATCCTAATTGTCCTCTTCTTGGCAGATTATAGCTCATCAATATCCCTCCTTTAATGAGCTTCCAGATAGCATTGTGGCATGGCCACTCTCTATCACTCTCTCCGGTTCTCATCCACCTGCCCGCATTCACTCATTGGCTCCAATCCTTCAGGAATGGTGTCAGTTTCTAATGTTGGTCCAGAAGGTGTCTGTATCCTCAAATCAGATCTCAAGTCTCAAAGACATTTCCTTACTTCCACTCTCATCCACCAGAGGGCAATGGGGTTCTTTGATCCACCTCTATCAATGCCAGTATTTTAGAAAAATGTTTAATCAAGGTAAAGTAAATATTAATTCCAAACTCTAATTCACTTCACCCATCCCTAGACCATGGACCCTTCCAATTTCAGCAACATCACCACCACCCCTAGTGGCATACAGGGCCGATTAATCCTGCCTAGCTGAGAGCAAATGGGGTTCCACTCACAAAACTCATCAAACAAAAATTATGGATTAGTTTCACAATAGTACAATGCAGGAACTCATACTCAGTGGGAAGGGCATGGGAGTCTTCTAAAGTGGCATGATTTGAGTAAACAGGGTGCCCTGGCTCTGGTTTCACTTCCAAATAATTGTGTCTCCCTACCTCAATCTCTAGTTTTCCCTTCATGGTTTGCTGGCAGGTTCCTTTACTTAATTGCATTTCTCTGTTTTGAACACTGGAAAAGGGTAATCTTCATTGGACACAAGTTGCCTGGATTTCACAGAACAGGGTGAGTGGGACTCCCAGCTAATTGTAAGTTTGTTTTCAATCTCCCCACTATCTCTCCCCATGTTCAAAGTCCAGTTTTCAAATTGCCCCAGTCCCACTTTCTTGGTTACTCCTGCCCCCAGGGCCGTACAGGAAAGGCAGGGGCATTGCATTACATAAAAACATGGCATGCAGAAATGAACACACTGTGGTCTAAGCAGAGGGCATATCAATCACTGACACAAGTTCTCACTGCTTGTTGGAGGGGATGGCTCAGCCCCTTGTCACCCTCCAAGTTCAGCAGCAGGGACCACAGAGACTTGGAAGCAGCAGTGACAATTGGAGCAGAACTCTGAGTAACTGGCTACCCTCCAGCATTCATCTGAATTCTAGCAGTGCCCTTAATCAGCCAGAAGCATTTTCCTCCCTACTGAGAACATTCTGAGTGTATCAAACTTTTTTCCTCCAGCAAGTAGAGTATCTCTTAAGGTTTCTGGGCCAGAGTTAGGTGACAATAAACCTTTAGCCAGGGATACTGGCTAAACTGGTAAACTGGTAAACATTTAACAAACCTCTCTGAAGAGCACAATATACTTTTTTTAAATTTTTACCTACCATATTAGATTCAATATTATGTATTGGTTCTAGACAGAAGAGAGGTACAGGTGAGGCAATAAGGGTTAATTGACTTGCCCAGGGTCACACAGCTAGGAAGTGTTTGAGGTCACATTTGAACCCAGAACCTCAGATCTTGAAGTATAGTTCTCTATCCACTGAGCCACCTACTAGCTGCCCTAACCCAATACACTTTTAAATTTAATCTATATTATTAAAATTTTCCTCTATCACTTTCTAAAGTCTAGACATCAAGCAATCCAGTTTTGTGGCTTGCCATTTTCAAAAATTCAAACTGAATATTTAAGGCTTGGTTTTTCCAAGCCAGTTTAAGCTAGCTCCATCACAGTCCTGTTTGTAACCCAAATTCTTTTCCATAGCCCAGGCCACAGGGGCCTCCATTGTGTTCTTTCTAATGTAGACAACCTTCACATTATATTGTCCCTTGCCTTATAGACAATAGTCTTCAATTGGACAGTATGGAAGAATTCCTGAAGAGTTCCAGACTTTTGGCACAAATCTCCCCCTGCCTCAGTTCTGAGATTGCCAACAAATGAACTCTCTGGTGCCAGCAGACAATGGACCTGGGCAGAATTCAATTCAGTTCAATTCATTATCATATTAATGGCCTTTACTGTGCCAGTCATGGTGCTAGGCAATGAGGATGCAAAGACAAAAATGCAAAGCCTCTGCCCTCAAAGCCCTTACAGTCTACTGGAGCAAAATAGGTATGTAGACAAGTAAATTCTAAAATATGCAGTGTATATGTGGCATTGGGGAGTGGGGCCAGGCAGAGGGCTGTAACTGTTGTGAAGAGGAGTCATGGACTACAGAGGATAACACAAAAGCTGACCCTCGAAGCTCTAGGCTCTAGGGATTCCAAAAGCAAAGGAAGGGTCCAAGAACATTTCAGTCATTGGGAGAGCTGGTACAAACACACTGAGGTGGGTGCTTGCCTTGGGCAATTCTGAGTTATCCCAGCCTTTGTCTGTTCCATTATCTGTGACTTTTTGCTTCATTGAAAATGAGGAAATTGCTGAGCATGTGGTCCAGATTTTCCTTCTACCTCTGATGGTATGGAATATGGTATGAAGCTATGTTATAACTTAGCATGGAATATCCCTGCCCAGGTGGATCAGTTTTAGGGTAGATAGAATCCACAACATATAATGAACTAAACCAAGAACAGAGTACAGAGACATCAATGTAACTTGCCCAAGTAAGTGTCCGGAGTAGAAGTTGAACCCAGGTCTTCTTGACTCCAAAGCTAGCACATTCTCTATTACGTCATGTTTGCTTCCACATTTATTTTATTATTTTTTAAACCCTTACCTTCCATCTTGGAATCAATACTGTGTATTGGTTCCAAGGCAAAAGAGCAGTAAGGGCTAGGCAATGGGGGTTAAGTGACTTGCCCAGGGTTACACAGCTAGGAAATGTCTGAGGTCATATTTGAACCCAGGATCTCCCATTTCTAGACCTGACTCTCAATCCACTGAGCTACCTAGTTCCCCCCTGCTTCCACATTTATTATTGTGATTGCTGTTATTTTGTTCTGTTTCCAATTTTAAGTAGAATTCAGGTATTAAAAATCCTGAGAAAATATAGCTTTCCTGTTATTATTCTTCTGTCTTTAATGTTTTACAAACTATTGTACAGGTGGAGAAAATAGCTGATTTTTACAATAAAAGCACTGTTGTATGATCATCTTCTATAAGCTCACTAAAAACATCCTTAGTACAATTCCAAAACAGGCACGATCATTCTATTCACACATATTTGTGATTCTTTCCCCAAGATTCCTATAATTTTAGAAGCTTTCCATTCTACATAAGTTTGAATATTTAGGGTAAAGATTTTTTTTAATTTTTCTTAGGACACTAATGCATTACTGGTGGAGTTGCAAATTGATCCAACCATCTGGAAGGCAATATGGAACTATGCCCAAAGGGTTATAAAACTGTATATATTCTTTGATCTGATAATATGACTACTGGGGTTGTATCCCAAAGGGATAATAAAAAGGAGAAAGGATCCTTTTGTACAAAAATATTTATAGCAGCCGTTTTGGTAGTGGCAAAGAATTGGAAATTGAAGGATTTTGATCAACTGGGGAATGGCTGAACAAATTGTGGTATAGGTTGCTGATGGAATACTATTGTGCTATAAGAAATGAAAAGCAAGATGATTTCAGAAGAAAGCTGGAAGGATCTGCAGGAACTGATGCATAGCAAAATAAGCAGGACCAGGAGAATATCGTACATAAGTAACAACAATATTGGATAATGATTATCAGTGAAAACTTGGCAACTCTCAGCAATGCAAAGGTCTGGAACAATCCTGAAAGACATGACTATCACAGGGAATGCTCTCCACCTCCAGAGAAAGAACTGTTGTAGTCATCTTTCACATCAGTGTATCTTTGGTTTTATTTTGAGGTTTTGTTTTTATATGAGTTTGCTCTTACAACAATGACCAATATGAAAGTGTGTTTTGCATGGTGATGAAAATAAAAATTCTTAAAAAGTCATTTTCTTATGTGTTTGTGGATCAAAATAGTGTCCAGTAATTATGAACAACATTTCTGTCTGATTATTATCATTATTTTTATTATTTTATCCTCATATACTTTAGTGGAGTTTAGGGGAACAATTCTTAGAACAAATTACTCTTTTTATTCTTTTTTACTTAAGGTTCTGTGGACTATTGTATGAGCAGATAAAATCATTATCTTTGATAAATGAATAAAAACATTAGGATTTTTTTAACCCATGGGATCTGATCAAATCACCAAGTGTATATACAGAGGACAAGAGATTTCAAAGACAGCCTAGTGGAAGACACATAGTTAGAAGGTAGGATATAGTGATGAAGAAGCAAAGGATATGGAAGAAGGGCAAGTAGGTGAGCTCCCATGGTCTCACCTTCTCTAGAACCATTTTAAGCAACTTCAGTACAATTCCAGCTAGGTGACACAGTGGATAGAATGGTACTCATTTTCCTGAGTTCATATCTGGCCTCAGACATATACAAGGTCATACAAGGTACAGTTGGGTGGTACAGTGAATAGAGCACTAGACCTGGAATCAGGAAGACCTCAATTCAAATCTGATCTCAGACACTGACTAGCTGTATGACCCTGGGCAAGTCATTTAACTCTATTTGCCTCAGTTTCTCATCTGTAAAATGAGCTGGAGAAGGAAATGGAAAACCATTCCAGTATCTTTGCCAAGAAAATGCCAGATGGAGTCAAAAGAGTTGAACATGATTAAACAAGAGCAGTATAAATCCAGCAACAGACATAGTGATGGGGATTTTGACCTCATCCTTTTCCCACATGATCTTGAATTCTGCTTAATTTCTATCTTTTATTCCACATAGTTTAGGTGTTCTAAGTATTTGTACTCTAGACACAGAATTTGATCCCTTATACTATGCCATCTCTGTAGCATCATTATCATCATCCCAGTGGATACAGTACTTGGCTTAGAATCGGGAACTCCTGGGTCTGAATCCTCCCTTTCAGTTTAGTTATTTGAAAGTATTCCTTCATCTGAAAAAAATGAGAATAACATAACACCCCTCTCCCAAGGTGGTTGTGAGAATTGAATATGATAATATTTGTAAAGCACTTTGCAAAACAAAAGTATACATATATACCCATCTACATGCTAGTATTGCCATCTATTATTAACAAATCAATATTAATATATTTATATATGGTAGCTATTTTTATTATCATTATCTCTGAATAAGTGAGGTTCAAGTTATTTAGGTTTTGTCTTACTTTGAATCCAAAACTCTCACCTACTTAAAAAGAATGAACAGAATTCAAACACCAAACAATCTTTCTACTCAAACTCACTTGGTGGCAGATCCAAACTGATAAGTAAACATAAGGATTTATTTTATTGTCAATATAAGTATTTTAAAATTATTTCCCCATTAAAATGGGGGAAATAGAAGAAAATCCATAGAAATATAAAAACATAAAAATATATAAGTTTTATTAAAATAAAAGGTCAGGCTAGAATCACACTCTCAGCATTGACCCTTTTTAAAGGTGGAGGTAGTTTGGATCTGTGATTTCAGTGCCTTGAGGACCTCCATGATGAGGAATTCTCTCTACCAACCTAGACTGGCACTACGGAAAAAGTAGCCTGGGGAAGTGAGAGGTTAAGTAAATTGCCCAGGGTTATTCAGCCAATGGGAGTCAGTCCTTGTACCTAGGACGTCCTGATTCCAAGGTTGACCCATGCTGCCTCTCATCTTCCTTTAATTAGTAACAGCCATTACCACTTGGTGAATAATAAAAATCATCTGATCTTTAAAAAAAAAAAAAGCTGTCCTGGAATCTGGATCCATTCCCCTGAGGCCTCATAAACAAATATCTAAAAAGGTATCTCAAAGGAGAGGAAGCTAGTTCCTCATTTCTGCAACTCATCCAGGTTGCTTGTGTTCAGCAAAGCAGCCAAGGCTGTCTGTGTGGCGGAGGAGGAGGTCACCTGTGGTGAGTACTTGGCAGCTCTCTCTTCAGATCTGAAAACCTTCCCTGGGCTAGCTAGCTAGCAAGAGCCACGGGAGCCAGTGGCAGCACTTAGTGAGCCCACCTGGCCGGTCTGTAAGTAAGTCAGGGTGGTCAGGGAGGGATCCCTTTCTCCTTTTGACAATTGCTTAAGAGGCTGAGTCTATTGCTTTGGGCTGTGGTTGGAAATGGTCACCTGCTTTAGCCCTATCTCAGTGCTGAGTGAATCATTAACTGGCAGAGCTTGCCTGATGGGACAGAGAGGCAGCTTCTCTCTCATGGAGTTACTAGAGTTTCTGTGCTTGTGTTCTTTCAAGCTAGAGAGCCACAAGGTAGGTGGATTTTCTTTTTTATGCACCTAGTGGTTGGAGTATTGATTTCCAAGGGGGATGGAGAGGGCACTCCACATAATGGCTGAGAAAATCAAATTGATTCTCTTGACTTTCACTCATCATCTGAGTCCCAATTGATTTCAGATGCCCCGCTTTTCCTGCTTTGTCCTATGGAGGCTTTGAAAGGGCCCTGGAGAGGAGGAGCAGTCCTCTCATTTGAGCCACACACACTTCCTCAGCCTGAGGTCATTTTTCCCCTTTTTTCTTAAACCCTTACCTTCTGTCTTAGAATCAATACTAAGTATCAGTTCCAAGACAGAAGACTGGTAATGGATAGGCAATTGGTGGTTGGTGATTTGCTCAGTCACACAGCTAAGAAGTGCTAAAGTTGAACTCGAGACCTCCTATTGCCAGGCCTAATTCCCCCTTGATTTATTTTCTAAGGAACCCTTACGATCCTTTGGGGGGCACTAGATGGGTTGGCTAAACTATACTCCAGAAGCCTTCCAGCTAAAGAAAGATTCTACCATCATAGCTCTTGAACTTGAAGGGATTTCTACAGGATCATAGACCTGAATGAAAGGGATGTTAGAGGTGATTCAGTTCAGCCTCCTAATTTGACAGAGGAGAGAACTGAGGTCCAAAGAGATGAAGTGCATTACCCAGGTTGTCATCTTCGGTTACCGAGAGACTGCACTATATTACCCAGGACCACACCACCATTGAGTGTCTGGAAGAAGATTAGAACCAAGGTCTTTTCTGACTAAATCTTGCTCTCTGTTGTACCCTGCTGTCTCATTTTACAGATGAGAAAACCAAGAGCCATGGAAGTGAACTGGCACTCTAGGTAATACAAATATTGTGTCAGAGTCAGGCTATGAACCCAGGTGCTCTGACTCCAGAGGCAGTATTCCTTTTACTGTAACATGATTCCTCTCAGCCAAGAAAGCTTGAGAGGAAGATGATCTAGGAACCATCAGGGAGGATATGGGAGTGCCTATTACACAGGGCAGTTCCAGGACTAGAGTCAGAAAGACTCATCTTCATGAGTTCAAATCCAGCCTCAGATACTTACTAGATATATAATTCTGGGGAAATCACTTCACCCTGTTGCCTTCAGTTTCTCATCTGTCAAATGAGCAGAAGAAGGAAAGGGCAAATCAACCTAGTATCTTTGCCAAGAAAACCAAAAGTGGGGGTCAGAAGTCAGACACAATTGAACAACTACCCCCAAAGGATATAGTAGTTCAGGTTTAGGGATGGGGGAGGTTCATCACTGAAGTGTAGACCTCCCCCAAATCATCATTAGTTCAGTACCCACTAGTGCCTGTCACCATGGATGCAAAGGAAAAAATAAAATTTCCTTGCCCTCAAGAAGCTTCTATTCTAAGGAAATATTCTAAACTCTCAGTTAAAAAACTTCCTCCACTGAAACAGATCAATATCTTATCTAGAACTTAGAGGTATTCAGAGATATTTGCTCAGGGTGACAAGAGATATGGGCAACTGGGTGGCACAGTGGAGAGTAACACACCTGGAGTCAGGAAGATGAGTTTAAATATGGAATTAGACACTTACTAGCTATGTGATCCTGGGAAAGTCACTTAACATCTGTTTGCCAGTTTCCTCAACTATAAAATTAGAAATTATAATATCACTTACCTCTCAGGGTTGTTGAGATAATATTTGTAAAGCACTTAGCAGAGAGCCTGGCATATAATAGACATAGCTATTACTGTCTTCATTATTATGTGACTTGTCTAGAGTGGCAAAGCTGGCATGTATCAAAAGGCTTCCTCACTCTAATGCTGTAGGTCCATCCATTATGCCAAGCTGCTTCTTCATTAGTGAAGTAAGGAAGTCTAGGGTTCAGCTGTGAGGCCAGCCTCCTCCTCAAAAGTAGCTTGATGACATAGAAAGGATGCTAGATTTGGGGTCAGATAACCTAAATTCAGAACCTTACTCTTCCACTTATTATCTGTGTGACCCTGGGCAAGTCATTCAACATCCCTCAACTTTAGTATTCTGTTCTAGTAAATGTTGTTGCTGCTCAGTTGTTTCAGTCACATCCAGTTATTCGTGACCCAACCTGGGGCTTTCTTGGCAAAGATGCTGGGATGACTTGTCATTTCCTTCTCCAGTTCATTTTACAGATGAGGAAACTGAGGCCGACAGGGTAAAGTGGCTTGCCCACAGTCACTCAGCTAGTAAGTGCCTGAGACTCATGAAAATGAGCCTTCTTGATTCCAGGTCCACTGCTCTATCCACTGAACTACAGAGGTGCCGGTACTCTTGGCCAGTCCTAAGACTCAATGTCTCATTCTCCTTTTTGCCTATGCACAGTAATCCCTCCCATTAAGGCAAAAATGAATGGTTAGGGCAAGCCCAGGCATTCAGGGTATTAGCACTCTGTATTTGTTCAATAGATTTGGAAAGTCAAAACTAAACATAACATGAAACCTAGATAAATAAGCTGAATGCCTTTTAGCATTGTCCCTGTGGAAAACTTGGGCAATCAGACAAAGGGGAGAAATGATGACATTTCTGGGGAGAGAAGCTTCTATGGGAAAGTACTTCCAGCCTTAAGTCCAGTCACCCAGGGCAGAACGAGGGTCCTTCCCATCCCGATGGGCTCTGACTCTTAATACATCATCAAGCTTTCAAAAATGAATGTTTCCCCACTATTTTGTTTCTCTTAGTAGTCTCAATGGGAAGAAGTGCCCCCTCACAACCGTCTGAGGACAAAAGCAAACTATGGCGCCCTTCTCAGCTCTGACCAAGTGGGAATTTTTTCTAGCATCCTCTGTTTACCTCCTCCCACTCCACCAAAAGTTATCAGTGTGCATATACACTTAGGTACACAGATACCTATATATAGCAGGTATAGATATACCTATATACACATATAGGTACAGATAGATCTATGTGTAGTAGGTGTGGAGATCTTTGTGGACCTATAGACATATATGTCTATTTATATGTGCAGTGGATCCTATAAACATTTATCAAGCTGCTACTAGGTACCAGGAACTGTGATAAGTGCTGAGGATACAATTAATCTAAGAAAAAACAGTCCCTGCCCTCAAAAAGTCTATGATCTAATGAGATGGGGGAAACAAGATACAAAAGGAGTCAGGAAAGAAAAGGGAGAGACAAGAGACACATGGAGTTAAAACTAAGTAGAACATGTAGCCTGTTGGCACCTGAGTTCAAATGTGGACTCATACTAGCTGTGTGACCCTGGGTAAGTCATATAAGCCTGTTTGCCTCAGTTTCTTCATCTGTAAAATGAACTGGAGAAGGAAATGGCAAACCACTCCAGGATCTCTGCCAAGAAAACCCCAAATGGGGTCAAGTAGCATTGGACATGATTGAAACAACTGAAAAACAAAGAACATGTAGGGGTATATGTGTGTATAAATATATATGTTCATGTACATATACAAGTTTTACATATACACATATATGACGTGAGATCAGAAATTCTTTCAAAGTAAATTAATTCTCAATACAAAACATTGAGATACAAGCTTAATAGGAATTTCGTTTTCAAAAATGAATCCATTAAACTGTTATATTCATTGTCTAAAGACCTACCATGACCCTTTTATTCTTTATCATTTTCATTTATCTGAAATATAGCTGAAAACTATGAAATAGAAAGGGAAAGAGGTTTCTGAATTGGTAAAATAGATGCTACCAAGAATGTATTCTAAGTTTTATACACCTTGTAATTTGGATGGGGGTACTTTCAATCTGAGCTTTATATTCTTACTCTGCATATATTTTTAATCTTGATCATTAGATCATTCCACTTGCGCCCGCCCCCCCCCCCACTCTGCCAGATGACATGAAGATGTAAAAGATAGCTAAAACAGAGAAGGAGCAGGTCAAAATCCAAAAAAATCTCTATCCACCACAGTTTCCTCAACTGCAAAATGGGAATAATAAGAGCCAGGGTTGTTATGAAAATCAGATGAGATCTTATTTGTAAAATACTTCACATCATATCTGGCACATAGAAGTTGCTTAATAAATGCTTGTTTCCTTCCTTGGGCCCTTATTTCTTTCTCTCCTTCCTTCCTTTTTTCTTTCTTCTTTCCTTCCTTCCTTCCTTCATCTCACTGTGAGGGAGAAAATGTCTAGGCTGGTGTTTCTGTTTCAAAAAGATTTTGATCCCAAATGGTCAAAGTGTTGGGTTTTTAGTTGTTTGTTTTGTTGTTGTTGTTTGGGTTTGTTTTTTTTTTAAGTAGGGGTATAGAGGAAGAGATGTTTTTAAAGGGATAAACCTCGTAAGTAGGCAAAATGACTTCAGTTCCCAAATGTTCCACATGAGTGATGTTTTAGATCATTTTATAAACTCAAATACAGTTCCTTCAGGTTTCAGAAGAAGTGGGCAACTTTTCATCATCCATCACCTACAATCCATATGAAGTTTGAAAACAGATCTCCCCTGCTTCTCCTAGAGAGAGAACATGGCACACAAGAAAGAATTCTGGTTTGGGACTGGAAGCAAACTAAATGGGAATCCCAGTACTTTCACTTCCTCCCTGTGTGATTTTCAACAAGTCATTTCACTTCCCCCCCACCCCTCCCTTCAGTTTACTCCTCTGTGAAATGAGGGAGGTGAAATAGATGAACTCCCAAGGCCCCTTTCTGCTCTAAATCTCTGATCCTATGTTCTGTACCAAAGAAAGGAAGGAGAGAGTGGATCTTTTTCAGGTGTGTCAATACAGCCCCCCTCATTCCATTAAGACCTGAAAGTAACCAAGAGTTCACTTTGGAGGAATTTCTATCTTCTTTAAAGGTGTTGGGTTTTTTTTCCATGCCTCATTCTTTTTTTTGCATATGGAGTATAATGGAAATGGCTCAGCCATTTCAAAATGACCCTGAACTAAACTTTGTTTTGTGAATGTGATATATATCTCTTCCTAGTTTTGTTGGGGGTTGGAGCACTAGGAGTAAGAATGACTTAGCAACTAATAATCATTGGAAGAAGATCTCTAATTACACAGGGATGGAGAACATCTGGTAAACTGGGGGCAAGGTTCAAATTTTCCCAAAACTTCAAAACTGATAAGATCTCAAATGTGTTTTTAAAATGCTTTTCATCATAATCTCTAAAGCTTTCCATAACTTAAACCCCAAGGAAAGCTTCCTGATTTCCTTTGTTTATGTGTCCCTAAGATGCACTGGTAAGGGAAAGGGTGTGCTGCATCTTAAAATAAAATTTAAAAAAATCCTACAACATCAGAGCCTAGGGGAAATTAAATACATCTTTATTCACTTACAGTGCAATCATCAACATTATGAGTTTCAAGAAGCCTCCTAAATATCTTTATAAATGTTTTTAGGATTTCTTCTTTAGAAACAGGAAGGCATGTTATCCAGGCAGTAAACAAACTTAATAACTAAAGTATTTAGATCAAAATACTGGTATCCCAAATATTAATTATGGGGTTGTTGGGTTTTTTTCCATCTAGATGGTAATCATACTATTTCTCTTTCCATCTAGCACTGATGGTGGATCAGAAATTCCAGGCCACCTCCAACGTCCCCTAAGCCAATTCTCCATTACTGGCAATAGTTCTGACAAGTTCTCAGTCCATCTTATTAAAAAATGCAACAACCCTCCCCTAATTATGCTCTGGAACCAAATGAAGAAGCTCGTTTGAATGTGGAGAAAGAGAAGTTACATCACAGTGGTAGCTCTTTGGAGGACAGTGATTCAGAGAGCATCCTGAGGGCTCCCTCCGAAAATGAGATCATTGCCCCTGGACAAGACAAAGAGTCTTCAAATACACCAATTGAAATAAGAGGTCATGGGGGTTGTCCTAACAAGCCCCAGAAGAGTCCCTCACCAGAGTATACCAGTGGCCAAGGTAACCTCTTTCAATTTGACCGGCAAGCCCCAGGCCGGATTTCTACTTCTCCCACCTTGAGGCGACTCAGAAGCAGCACCTCCCAGCTCCCCTCTCATCAGGACTCTTTGGAAACATTTAACTGGAAAAACTGGAAGGGGACCCCAGGTTCTCTGAGCAAAAGTCTTCCCAGAAGCCCCAAGGCTTGCTCTAAGTCTCTATCTTCCTTGAACCTCAGTTCCAAAGCAGTTCCTCACTTGCAAACAACAATAGCATCATTTGATTTTACAAACTCCAAAACCAGTTGGCCATGTCCAACAAACAGCCTCATGGATAATGATGCTTGCCCTGGAATACAGGCCAACAATATGGCCCACTCCAACCATGCTTCTCTCTCTGGGAAAGAGCATCCATCTCAGTCCAGATCTCTGATCTCTAATCAATGGAATCAGGTAAGACAGCTCAAGACAAAAAGGATTTGCCCTGTCCTTGGAAGCTGCTCAAATAGGTCTCCGTGTCTCTAAGCCTTGGGTTTTAATTCAGTGATTTATGATCCCACTCCAGGAATACCACTCTCTAAGGGGCAAAATAACCAATAATCAATAAGCATGAATTTAATACCTGTGCTATGATATAGTGGAAAGCATGCCGAATTTGCAATCATAGGTTGTTGGTCATGCCTGACTCTTTGTTGACCAAATTTGGGATTTCCTTGGCAGAGATAATGGCATGATTTGAAATTTCCTTCTCCAGTTCATCTTACCTGTGAGGTAACTGATGCAAACAGAATTAAGTGACTTTCCCATGTCACACAATCTCTGAGGCTAGATTTGAGTTCAGGAAGATGAGTCTTCCTAACCTTAGGCCCAGTACTCTATCTACTGTGCCATCTAGTTATAATCAGAGGATGTAGGTTCAAATCCTGTCTGTGCTACTACCTGCATGATATTGAGAAAGTCCTTTAATTTCTCAGAGCTCCATTTCTTTAGCTGTAAATTGAGCAGGTTGAATTAGGTATCTTCTAAATCCCTTTTGACCCTAAGTCTATGATCCTATGATCTTATTCTTCTGAGAGGCAAAGATGGTTTACCCACATATGTTTTTACAAGGATACAGGAGGAACTGTTTGCTTTTTTGAAAGTGAGGGGAGAGACAGTACAACAGCAATAATGGGGGAAAGAGAGACTCAGGAGAAGAGGTTTCATTAGGTCTATCCTATAGCTCTTAGCAGGTACTGCTTCCATTTTTTTAAAGCTTCCCATGAATCCATGGTTTTTCTGACCCACTTCATGCATGGCACGGTGAGTACTAAAGGGGAGAACTGGCCTTGCCTAAAGTCAGTAGTATTTGGCTAAGGTAAGAGACCACAGAAATTCATGCTGGAGTTAGGACATCCATTATTTGTAGCTTCATAGAATTGTAGGGGAGCAATGAGTGACCAGCATGTATTTTTTTTAATACCGTCTATTCACTGATAACTTTTCTAGGTATCAGAAATAAAATCCTTCCCCAAACCACTAAAAATGAAAACAGTTCCTTCCCTTTAGTAGCTTCTCTTCTATTAGGAGTGAGAAGACTACAACAGATACACAAATAAGAAAATTAAAAATATCTACAAATGAATTTCTGGGATTGGATACTAGCATCTGTGTCAGAATAGGTTTTGTGGTCACAGTTGAGCTGAATCTTGTAAAGATAAATAGGAGTTCTATAAGGGAGCAGTAAGGAGAAAATTGGGTCAGCTACGTGATGTCGTGAACAGAGGGCTGTGTCCGGGGTCAGGAAGATTCCAGAGTTTAAATCTAGCCTCAGATATTTATGCACTGTGTGACCCTGGGCAAGTCACTTAACCCTTTGTGCCTCAGTTTCCTCACATATTAAATGAGTTTGAGAATAAAATGGAAAATCACTCCAGTATCTCTGCCAAGAAAAACCCAAATGGGGGGGGGGGCAGCTGGGTAGCTCAGTGGATTGAGAGTCAGACCTAGAGATGGGAGGTCCTAGGTTCGAATCTGACCTCAGACACTTCCCAGCTGAGTGACCCTGGGCAAGTCACTTGACCCCCATTGCCTAGCACTTACCACTCTTCTGCCTTGGAGCCAATACACAGTATTGACTCCAAGACAGAAGGTAAGGGTTTTAAAAAAAAAAAGGAAAACCCAAATAGGGTCACAAAGAGTCAAACACAACTGAGAAACCACTAAACAGCAACAAAGGAGAGAATTCATCCCAACAGAGGCAGTGTGTTATAATGAGAACACTGACTTTAAAATAAGAGGACTAGGGTTCAAATGCCACATCTGGTGCCTATGATTACTTGTATGCCTTGGGCAAGTCACTTAACCTGGGTTGCCCTTGGATTCCTCTTCTGTAAAACTAGATGGTTGAACTGAATGTTCCCTGAGGATTCTTTTAGCTCTGAATCTATGATTCTTGAGGGCAGGAATTAGTTGACTTTTTTCTTCAAATGAATGTATAGAATGTAGCACATTGTAGATT
The DNA here is from genome assembly GCF_027887165.1 of Monodelphis domestica. Classification (NCBI taxonomy): domain Eukaryota; kingdom Metazoa; phylum Chordata; class Mammalia; order Didelphimorphia; family Didelphidae; genus Monodelphis; species Monodelphis domestica. Next base: position 76,185,202 of record NC_077231.1, read on the forward strand.
CTAAATCAGTGTTTATGGATTGGTTGGTTGTAGGTCAGAAATGGAATTATGTGTATGGAGCCAAAAGTCAGATGAGTCTAGCTGAACTATAAGGTAGAAGAGAGGAGTAATGTGAAATAAGACAGCCAACATAGTCTAAAACCAGATTGGGGAGGCTTTTGATGCCTAATGGAAGTGGTTGTATTTCTTCCTAGTGACAATGGATTATAAAGCAGTGGAGAGATGTGACCTGTACTTTAGAAAGGAAAGGGGGGAGGGGGGAAGGAGAGCTCTTTAAAAATCCCAACTTGAAATATTTAACCAAAATCTGGATTCAATAATTCTGGTTAAGAGGAATGTGGTTTTTCTTTCCAAATACTTATTTTATAATCTTGATGGCTAAATTTGATTACAACTAGCATTTCTTTTCATTTTAGGGAGAAGAATCTTACCTGTCCAGGTGTGTATATATTTATTTTTCCTGTGATATGTAAACTGTTGATTATTGTTTTGTTTCTTTTTTAATTGTATGGCATTTTAAATTTTCCATTGTGTTAAAGGTAAAGGAAGAAATTGTGCATTTTCTAAGAACTTACTGTGTGCCAATTTCTGCACCAGCTATTACTTCAATTTATCGTCACAACAATGCTGGGAGATAGTTGCTCTTATCCCATTTTATAACAGAGGAAATTGAGGCAGGCAGAAGTTAAGTGACTTGCCCAAGGTTGCCCAACTTTCAAGTGCTGATATAGTATTTGGACACTTTCTTTCTGACTCCAGACCCAGTGTTCTATATACTATTCACTGTCAACAGGATGGAAAAGGCTTTTTTTTTTTTTAATTAAAATATCATTTCATAAGTCTGTCTCTCTGAAGGAGGGAACAGGTGGCTCATTATAAATAATAGAGTTATTTTGAGAGCTGAATCATTATCCATACTTGTAAGTGGGGATTTAGTTCCCAGATGCCTTTCTGTTATATTCAGGTATATTAATCCTGTTTCAGGCAGGCCAAGGTAGTCAAATGCTGTCACTGTTTTAGTTTTAGCTACTCTGGCAGGGTTTATTGGTTTAAGAAACTAAAATAAACAAAGATCTGAAAGGATACTCTGATGACTCTTATAGTTGGAAGACTGGTATTATCAAGTAGAGGGATACAATGTTGGACTTGCTGATATAGGATCATAGAGAGTGAGTAAAAAACAAAACTTTCCCAGGTCACTTAGGCCAGCCTCCTCATCTTACACATAAAACACTTTGCAAACTTCAAGTATTAAACACAGTGTGTTAGTATCTCATCAATCCGGTAACTCCCTACCCTGGTGCCAAATACAACCATGTATGCCTTTTCATTCTGCAGAATTCTTGTCCATGAAATTTAGAAAACTACAAATTGACATTATCTACATTGTATTTTATTTTTATTTAGTTAGTCAAACATTTCCAATTACATTGTAATCTGTTTATAGTCCCTTGACCATGAGGTTGATGTCTCTGCCAAGGCCATATACTGATACAGATGTCAATGTCCAGGTGAATCCCTGAGCCTTCCCCAGGAATGTTACAGCAATCCAGGCATTTAAGATAGCATAGTTGGACAATGGAAGAAGCCAAATAACCCCCAAGCAGTCCAGAGCCCCGTTGAGTTCTCAGTAAAGGCAAGAGCTTGCTGATGGAGTGAGATCTGAGTTGAGTTTAGAGCACTCTTCTTTTATAGGGAATCTAGATGCAATTTGGGACTCATAGGGATGGCCAGCTGAGGATTGTTTCATTTGCATGTCAGGAGATTGATCCAGAACCCTTGGGATCCCCTCATTAGCATATCTGGTTCAGACATCTTAGAGTGGGCTCATATACATGTCAGTGCCAGCTGTTCAGGCTTTTGTCCAAGGGAAGGTGTCTGGACTTTCAGGGACATCAGGAGGGAACTGTAATGGAAGCTCAGATAGCAAGTGTAGGTTTTCTTGAGTCTTTTCCTTTTCCCAAAATATTCTATAGATACCATTATTCTACTCCAGCTGCTCATCTGTGACTCTTCATTCTACCTTTTTAAAAAAATTCTTACCTTCTATTTTTAAAATTGATACTAGTCAGAAGTGGTAAGAGCTAGGCAAATGGAGTTATTTGACTTACCCAGGATCACACAACTATGAAGTATGTGAGGCCACATTTGAACTTAGGTCCTCTAGTCTCTGGATCTGGCTCTCTCTTCATTCTACCTTGATGACTCCCCTACCTCATTATACAATGTCTCTTTATGCCATTTGAAGGTATGTATGATAAATCATTAGTAATATACCATAGACTCCCTACAACCACTGTGCCCCTCCATTGTACTTTGGGTCACTCACATTTTTTATTCTTCAGTTATCTTGTCATGATCCAATTATAATTTGTGGCTATATAGTATTACCATTGGAAGATTTTTGTGTTTTGTTTAATCAGGAATAGTTTAGAATAGTTAAAAGCATTGTCCAGTTTCCCAAAGGCAATCTAGCTCCCTTTTCTTCTCTTCTTCAAACCCGAGTCAAGTTACTTTTCAGTTAATAAGCAATTATTAAGGAGCATTATCCTCTGTAATGCCTGTCAAGCATATATCCCCTGATGCTCTAAGTCATTGGTATCAAACTCAAATGGAAAGAGGGGCCACTAACAATTATATCACTATCCCTGCAGTTATTGACTAAGAAAACCACATTTGCATAATATGGAAAGTTAAGATTCATCTCAACCCCTTTTTGGCCCCCAAGAGAATCTTTTGATTTTAAAGCAAAAATGTTGGGTTTGAAACTTTGGACTTTATTTATCTCTGTGAGATCACAGAGTCCTCCCTTCTCTTGTCTCCCATGCTAGTACATATTCTCTACAGCCATTCTATAAGCTGCATGGCTTCTACTGATATATGGAAGATCCTTCTCTTGTCTATACTAAGGTCTGAGGCCAACCATCAGAGAGACTTGGGAAAGGGACATCACAAAGAGCATAAAGGACACTCTGTTCCTTTGGAAATAGGCACTAGAGAGCGTGAGTGGTCTGGCTCAGGACTGGTTCTGCCTGCTCAGAGGGGAGGCAGCAGAGATAGCTGGCTGCATCTGTTTCATGTTTCTCTATGTATCTTGCCCACTTATTCCAATTAAAAAATAATAATTATAAAATTAAGATAGTCTCCAAAGAATTTTAATCATAATAATTCTTTTAGTCTTGTTGTGTTTTAAAATATCCTCTCACTTTACCCTTACATCAACCCTATGAGGCAGGTATTATTATCCCCATTTAATTGAGGTAGGATTTGAACCCAGGTCCTAAGCTCCATCTTATCTTGCCTTTTTGAAGAGCAGGGGTTTTGTTTGTTTTTTTGTTGTTTGTTGAGGTTGGCGGGGTATAAAGAATGCATGAATACATTAGACCTTGGAAAAGGTAGATGTTCTCAGACAGAGGCTAAGTGACCTGCCTAGAGTCACAGAGCTAGCAAGTGTCCAAGGCAAGATTTGAACTCTGATTGTCCTGAATCCAGTCCTAATACTCCTTTCATTTCAACAGCTAGCTGTCTAAAATTGTATCTCAATGGCCAAGGTCACTCCCTCCTAGGGCCAGCCCTGCAGCTGGTATAAGAGGAGGCAACGTTGGACAGATTTCTATGAAAATACTCAGAAGGAAATAGGGACAAAAAGCAAACACACCAATAATGTATCCAGATAAATGGTTGGAGAGCTATTGCCTTGAAACACAAAAGAAGGGGCATAGGAAGCCATTCATATGGAAGTAGGGGAGCACAATCAGGATCATGAGCAAATGAGCCGTGAGGCATTTTCTAGTCTCAATTTTGCAAAACATAACATTGATTCTTTCTCTGAATTATAAGGAAGCAATCAGATTTTCTTCCCTCAAAGTTTCCAGCATGATACTGTGGGCCTGAAGGCAAATGACTTATGACTGATTTGTTTTGTATTTTGTAAAAGATCAACTTAGATCAGGTGATAAATTGATCAGGGCAACTGGTACTTTGCTCCAGGACAGAATAATTAGAGGAAAATTAAAGGGCAGAAAACTTTAATACTTGCCCAGGATAGAATGGGATGGTGAGGATGTTAACGGGGTTCAGATGCTGGCTGGATTTCAAATGAGAACTCTGAAATCTGGCCACTTCTTTCTCCCCACAGAGAAAACCGCAAACACTCCTGCCCTCTCCTCTTTCCCAGGGTTTCTTTTTCCTTCCCTTCTTTTCCTACCAATTAGTATCTCTCCTGCTCATTGTTCTGCCTATCAAGGTTGAGCAACAATAATTCCAATGCTATCTTCCTTCCCCTGGAATGCATAGAAGAGCAACACCGGACAAAGGTTTCCTCAGTAAGGTAGGAAAAGCATGAATCCAAAATCTCAAGGGCTGAATGATTTCCTAAAGCCCTTCTAACCCTGAGAGTCTAAACTTTAACCTGCTAAATTACCTAATTATCTCCTCCATTCCAGTGAGTTTGCCTTAATTACTTCTTGGATGATTTTCTTATCATGAATTACAGTTAAATTGAGGATGAATTTTCTACTGGGCACTAAAACTGCTAGAAATGTCAGCTTTTTCTAACAATTTATCCACTGCCAAAAAAGCAATATGTAGAGACAACATGAACATTTAAAGTCCCTTCCAACTCTAAATCATCCAACTTCCTACTCTTGTTTCTCTTTTTCTTTGCTAAGGTCACCCACAGTTGTAGAAAGGTGAATTTAGAGTAAGACAATTCTTAGCAGGGAGAGCTATTAGAAATGTAGAATGAACTGAAGGGAGTTCCTTAACACTTGAGGGCTTCAAAGAAACTGGACAAACTCTTGCCAAGTATATTTTAGATGGGAATCTTGGTCAGATATAGCTTGGTAGAGTCACAGAGGTTCCTAAATGGAAGATTCACAGAATCTTAAGGGCTAAAAGGAACCTTGGAGAGCATTGAGTCAAATAAATCACCACCCATTTTAGAAAAGGAAACTGGGGGCAGCTGGGTGGCTCAGTGGATTCAGAGCCAGGCCCAGAGATGGGAGGTCCTGGGTTCAAATTTGGCCTCAGACACTTCCTAGCTGGATAACCGTGGGCAAGTCACTTAACTCTCATTGCCTAACTCTTACCCTTCTTCTGCCTTGGAACAATACACAGTATTGATTCTAAGATGGAACATAAGGGTTAAAAAGGAAACTGAGGCACAGAAACTAAGTAATTTTCCTTGGGTCATATATCCAGTAAATATCTAAAACTGGATTGGAATTTACAAACATATATACACAATATATACTTGCATATATATATATGGACTTGTTTCCTCATTTATATGTATATACATATGTACATATATATGCTATATCTATATGAAACATTTATACATATATGCATACATACATGTATACATTTTGACCTTTTAACCTTTCTTCTGAAACCTTCTCTACCCATGTCCTCAGAGACTTATAGACACATCAGCCTAGATATCCCACAATCACCTCAAACTCGGCATTTCCAAAACTAAATTCATCATCTTTCCCTCTAAAATTCCTTCTTCTTACTTCAATTTTTCTATTTATAGCCTAATTGTTCTCTTCCCTTTCACTCACCTCTCACATCCAATCTACATCTCCTCTACATCTGATCTATCTCTCATACCCATCCCTTCCTTTAAGTTCCCAGTGTCATTACCCTAATACATGTCTCCATTAACATCCACCTATTAGAATAGCTTCCTAACAGGTCTTCCGGCCTCCATTCTTCCCAGATAGTCTATCTTTAATGCCTCTGTCAGATTCTATAGTTTGTCATGTTACTTGAATGCTCAAAAATCTTCAATAGCTCTGGCTTGCCTCCTCCATAAAGTTTAAACTCTGTTATCTGTTCTTCAGATCCTTTTATCATCTGGCACCATTCTCCAGTTACAGCCTTATCTTATATTATTTCCTTCCACAAACTCTATGCTTCAGATAAATTCTAGACTAGACTCCGGCACCTTAATGTGTCTTGTTTTGTTTTTTATATATCCTGGGCCTTTGTTCAGTCTACTGCTTAAGCATGAAAGAGGCATAATATATAGGCAATATCACATTAAAGGGAGAAGACTTCTAGGTTTGATGGCAGAGGACCTTGGTTAAAATCCTAGCTTGACAGTGTCTTCATTGGGTAATCATTTTAACTCCATGGACTTCAGTTACATCATCTATAAAATGAAGAGATTGGCCTTGATGATCTTTAATAGCCCTTCTACCACCAAATCTATGGTTCTATGGAAGGGGCAATTGAATAGATACAGGAAAGCCCGAGTCCAAATATGGCTTCAGGTATTTACTAGCAATATGACCCTGGATAATTCACTTAATCCTGTTTGCCTCAGTTTCCTCCTTAGTAAATAATCTGACAATAAAATGGCAAACCACTCCAGTATCTTTGCCAAGAAAACCCCAAATGGGGTCATAAAGAATCATGTGTAAACTGAAAATGGTTCCTACAATCCCTTTTCACTCTAGGATCCTCCAACTATCTTTTCTCCTAACTATGTGACACTGAGCAGATTCCTCCTCATCTACAAAGTTTAGATAAACCCTGCGGTCTCTTTCTGCTCTAAATCGATGATTGTATGATCCTTCTCTTCATCAGGTGAATTTTGTCATTTAAAGACTTATTTAAATGATACCCAATTCATGAAGATTTCCTTGATCGTAGTAATGCCTTTTCTTCTTAGACTTCCTACAACACATAGCTAGTAATGTAGCATAGTTACATTTTTTGCTATTTTCTTATGTATTTGTCATATAATAAAATCTTGCTACAATATCTGTTGGAGTCTCAGTCTCCCAATACTTCTACCTCCCACCTCCAACAGACTCTAGATCTATGAAAGCAGGAAACAATCAATCCTAAAATGTGTATCTCATTCAACAGTTAGCACAGTGTTCTTCACTAATTTTTTAATAATGTTTGTTGAATGATGGCAGCTGTGTTAGTGCTGTTACGTCAGCACATTGGTCAGCAATTATGATGGTAATGAGAATGATTATGTAGTTCAACACTGAAGCTATAGGAGAGTCAGATACTTCTCATAACTAGGGGCATTGTGCCACCATTTTGATGGTATATAGATATCAGTTTACCAGAAATCCTAGGATCCTAGATCTAAAAGTTGGAAGAGATTTTGGAGGCCTTCAAGGCCAAGCCTTTCATTTTATAGAGGCTATTAAAAAAAAAAAACAACCCTTACCTTCAATCTTAAAATTGTTACTAAGTGTTGGTTCCAAAGCAGAAGGGGGATACATGCTAGGCAACTGGGATTTAGTGACTTGCCTAAAGTCATACAGCTAGGAAGTGCCTGAGGTCAGATTTGAATCCAGTACTTCCCATCTCATGTCCTGGATCTCTTTTTCACTGAGTCAGTGGGCTACCCTTTATAGAATTTATTATGAAGGCTAGCAACTTAAATTAGACTGACTGAACTTTGCACCTTTGAGTAATCTGAACTGTTTATGGAAATTAAATTAAGGCTTATAAGATTCTCTTAGGCATTGTTAACTGCATATTAACCAAAAGGACAAGAGAGATTTCTTACTGTGGTGATTAAAATAGTGGAAGATATGAATTGTTGTAGATAAAAAAGTGGATGAGTAAATTGTGACCGCAGAAAATATGTTTTCAAGACAGTGTCTTGTTTTTAAATCAATATATAAGGTGGTCACCAGGGAAATATTCCCAATTATGAAAATATACCCAAGTCAACTGGGTTTTATAGAGAATTTAATTAATAATACAATGAGGAATTAAAGAAAGAGCGAGAGAATAAGAAAGGAATAAGTTTGAAGGGCCTTAAACCAACATGGCCTAGACCTGAGTCTTAAGAGAGAGATCAGTCAGTCCTTAATCACTCACCACAAGATCTGTCCAAGCAAGGATTCTAGCGATACCAGGCCAGCATCATCTCAGCTGCTTTCACCAACTCCATCCTCCCATCTGAATGAATCTGAGCTCCTATTTAAAGGACATTTTCTCCTATGTCACCTCCCCTAAGTTCTTCCATCTACCAATCACAGTAGATGATTTCCAAAGGACAGCCCATTCTGAATTCACACCTGAGTAGAATAAACTTTTGAGTAATCCACACCTGAGTAGACTAAAATCTCTGAGTAAGTTCTCACCTCTTTGTTGAAGTTCACAAGTTGCCTGACCTTTATAGGTACTTAGCACCCCTTTGTATTAGTTCTAAAAATAGGCATGGCTTAAGTATGGGTGTAAGTATTTTTCATTGTTCAGCAAGGAGTTTTCTCCCCTAAAGCAGGCTTAAGTAAGGTGGAGTAGAGGTCTTCACATTTTTGATCTAAGTAGAGTTCACTGCCCAAATGGGGAATGGTCTTAATCCAATCTTATGAAGTAGGGTCTGGGAATTTTTAAGGTTCACATTACCTCACCAAGATTAGTTCCTATTCACAAGGGGGCTGTCAAAACTTCACTTTCAAATTAGAATAACCAAAAGATGGGCGTGTACTCTAATCTAATCTAATGTTAGAATTGTCAGAAAACTCACCTTAGATACACCCTGGATCCTCCTGTCAGGGTTAGGAATAAAATGCTGCAAATCATTTACTACTGGAATCCCCCCTATATCCACACCTCAATTTGTTTGTCCTTTCCTCACTTAAGTTTCCTTGATATAATCCCTGTCTTTGTTCCTCTTTTTCTATAATAATGCTGATGTTGATGCTGATAATCCAAGCGTCTCATACCAAATTGGGTGTGTTTTCACACCCACTGACTTTGTATGACCTGCCTCTCATTAAAGTCAACGGACTCTTTTTAAAAAAGGGTGAATATGGCTATGTATCACTCCTGCTATGCTAATCTCTACAGAAACAGCATGGGAAGTGTATATCCATGTTCTTTCCACGGGTATCTGGTAGTTTATGGAAGCTTTTGAAATTATTCCTTTGTGTCAAGGTATCGGACTTATGCTTATTTGAATTGAGTCTGTAATAAGAAGGATATTTTAGAGGCAACCAAAGAGGCATTTCTGATATGCTCATTTTGAGGTTCTGCCCCATCCCCATAACATAGCTAATCCTTAAGGGAGACCTTTGAGTAGCCATAGAGCTCTCCTTTGTAGGACACTCAAGTTAAATCCTGTGATCAGATGGCAGTGGATTCTGGTGGGATGGAAACAGCATGAGAAAAAGAGCCTTTGGCAGCAGAAAAGAACTTAAGGTGATTAAAACATGAGGTAATCTCTCAATTGTGATTTATTGCTCTCTTTCTCATATTCATTTTGTGACCTAGCTCTTTATCTTCTTCTATGCCTTTATGAGATTGGTGTACTCATGGATTAACTCAATGGACTGCCAATCCAACTGCATAAAATGATCTGGTCAATAAGCATTCTTCATTCACTTAATTGTCCTTGTATGAATTGCTGAGTACAACTATTAAAGATAATTATATCAATATTAGCTAATATTTATATAATGCTTTAAGGTTTGCAAAATGTTTTATATATATTATTTGATCTGCACAACAACCTTTTGGGGGATATCCCATTACTACCCTCATTTTACAGATAAGGAATTTGAAGATGAGAGATCAAGTAACTTGCTCAAGGTTATGTAGCTAGTTAGTGTCTGAGGCAAGTTTTGAATTCAGGACCTACTGATTATAAGTCCAGTGCTCTATACACTGTGCTACCTAACTGCCTCTAAGTAACTTAGAATCTTATTAAGAAGGCTCTTGAGTATTCTACAGCTTTCTCTAATCAGTGTAATGCCATCCATGACTAGAAACAACTGGAAAACTCAACCATCTACAGGGAACCCTCTTCCATTATGATTTTGTTTAGGACTTTCAAAATGACACTTAGGAGCCCTTCTGGAAAAGAAGCATATGGTTTAGGCCTCACTTAATGTTGATATCCAAAGGTTCATTGGATGGATTAATCTTTGTGGTTGTTTTTCATTTGAGACCTTGACATGTACCTGGGATATTTTTTAAGTATAGCCTTCTAGGTTGTTTACTTTACCAAGTCATTTATTCTTTGTTATTGTTTGATGACAAGTAAAGAGATTAGGTTATATATAATCTACACTCTTCAATTGTAAATCTATGAAGTTGTCTGTAGGGGGAAAAAAAAACATCAACAAAAACTTGCCAGTTCCCTTCATCAAGGATCCTTCCAATACCAATTGACCATTCTTTGCTACCGCCTTTTTGAACTTCTTTCCTGTACCTCAGATATATAAAACATGGATCTCGTGTAACACCATTTCTTTAGAATCTTTACCCTTAGAAGGTTTTCAGGAGCTTTAAAAAGATGTTTCATTATGGTTCCAGACCTAACATACTCAGTTCCATGATGCCAAGGGAATTTATGCCTTCATCAAGATCATAGAGAACTAGAAAATATCCTCTCTTAAGCTTCACCTTCTTATTTTCCCTGATAGACTGGAAGCTCCTTGAGGACAGCCTATCTTTCATCTCTATCTCTGAATCTACAGCACCTAGCACAATGGCTGGTCCATAATAGAGATTTGATAAATGTATGTTCAGTTTGGTTAATTGATTCCCTGGGGTGCTTCCACCCTGTGCAGTTATGCTTAAGCTATCAATAGCTATGGGGTGGGGAAAATGGAGTGGGGAATGGGGAGAGAAGAGCATTACTGTAAATCTGGGTAAATGAGTTTCTAAAACTTAAGACAGCATTTGAGGATTGATGCCTGTCACATAAAGATGGTTCAGTTAATCATTCAATCAGCAAATATTCTAGGAGAAGAGAATACAAAAACAAAAGTAGGGTAGTACAGCCCTTAGTAAATTTAGATTCTACTAGGTAATAAAATATTTCCCATAGGCATATTTTATAATAATAGCTAACATGTATATAGCACTTTAAGGTTGGCAAAGCCCTTTTATCTATGTTAAATCATTTTTGATAACAATAATTATAGCTACATTTATATAGCTCTCTAAAATTTGTAAAAAAATTCATATTTAATCTCACTTGGTCCTTTCAACATCACTGTAAGTGCCAGAATAATTAATAATTATTAGGAATAATTAATTATTATCCCTATATTATAGATAAGAAAAATGAAGCTTAAAATATAGATATCCCTTCCATATCCTAACTTTTCCCATCATATTTTTGATATATAATAGGTCAACATAAGAAATTAAGTAGGAATTTGCCAACAGACAACACAGAATAAGTTTAGAAACTCAGAAATGTGTAAAATATGTGGATAGAGTTGCATTAGATCAACATGTTTTATATTTTAACACCATGAATATAAAAAAAAATTCTTTTGTTAAATTTTGTGAAAAGAATGTGAAAGCCAAAAGACTTTATTCAGATTTTCCAAATCACAGAGATGCTATGCCCCTAACCTCCATGATATGAAAGGAATACCTGTAATTAAATTACTTCCCCAGGGTCACAGAGCTAGTAAGTGTCCAAGCAGGATGTGATAGAAATAATCCTGATTCCAAGTTCAGGGTGATATCCCACTATACCACCTAATTAGTATTACCATTTGCCTTGTGGGAAAGCCAATGTTAATGGCAGCAGCTCGGTATGTATTAGCACAACCTCCCCACACTCTATGCAAGCTTATGAGATTATAGATAAGTGAAGGTGAAATATAAACAAAATAAATACAAAGTTATGGAGGGAGCACTAACAAATCATCTTGAAAAGGCCTCCTGAATGATTTGATGTTTGACCCGAGCTTGGAAGGGAACTAAGGGTACCAGGGGGTAAACTGAGGAAAGCAAGTTTTTCAGGATGGGGAACAGATAGAAAAGCAAATAAGCTAGTTTATCCAATGTATAAGAACACTTAGAAGAAAATGATCAATCAGTTGGAAAGCTGAAATGGTTTCAAAGAGTTTTATATGTTGGTAAGAAGAGTTTGGGTGTCCCACAATAGGCTTTCCCAATTGCAAAACCTGGGAATCATCAAGGATGACAGGAAATTCCGTATACAAGAGCTAAGATGGATAATCTTCTTCAGCTTGTTGAATTTCTTCATTGTATTCTGACCAGCATGATCAGCAACAGATATTGACAGAAGTAAGAAAAGCATAGAAAAAGGTCATTTTGTGGCCATATCTAGCAAAGCTTCTTGTCTGGTCTGAACATAGGGTGGGGTACACCTTAGAAGATCGATCGGGAAGGCACTTAAAGGTTCTGAGCTTGGCTCTACCAAATGTTGTGTTGCAAATAACAAACAATATATACTACAGAGTCTTTGATAACCTTGAACCTAAGGGTTCTGCCTGAAAAGATGCCCTCTGCTATTGAGAATGATCTTAGTAAGACCGTATGGACCATTCAGAGAGAATTAGCACCTCTGATGTGAGGGCTTGTTGAGCCCTTTTCAAAGCTGTTCATTCACTTTCAAGACTACAATACAGGGGCAGCGAGGTACCACAGTGAATAGAGCAGCAGGCCTGCAACTAGGAAGATCTGTGTTCAAATTTGGCCTCAGATACTTCTAGCTGTGTGACTCTGGGCAAGTCATTTTAAACCCTGTTTGCCTAGACCTTGCTCTTCTATCTAAGAGTTGGTTACTAAGACAGAAAGTGAGGGTTTCCAAAAACAAAACAAAAACTCTACAGTACAGAGAAGATATTAACCTACATTGGTAAGAAGATTTTCCTCACTCAGGGGATCCCTTTATCAATAAAATTACAGATCCAGTTCTCCTTTCTTTGCAAAAATCAAGTACTAAGAGATTAGAACATATATGTATATATATCATATTTATATATACACACACTCACTTTCAGACTAATTGGGGTATTGGTTAGTTTTGATGAACTCTTTCTCTTTTTTAATACTTCATTATAGGGGATGCTCTTTGGGTAGGAGAGATTCTTAGAAATGAAGGTGTCATAAAAACAAATATTAAAGCAATTTTATTATTTAAGTATGTATGTATGTATTTAAATAATTAATATGTAATTATATATAATATATATCATAAACATATATAATAACAATTAACAATTAATATTTAAATAAATAATTAATTTAATTTAATTTAAATTATTTAAAATAAATATTATTTATTATTTAAAGAAAATAACTCCATTAATACCTATATAATTACATAGGATTTCTTCTGCGGCCAGGACCAACTCTTTTTCCTGAATTCATTTTAGTAGATATCACTGTCACTTTTTCACAAAACCAATCTGATTCTGAGCCAGATCTGATTAATGAGAATAATAAATCTTGTGAAGTGCTTGCACGTATTTTAATTTGGACTATTTGAAGTTCTCACTATGTAAAATATGGTCATTGGTTCCAGTTCAATGGAAATATTTGGGGTGAGTCCAAATGATGCAACCACTTCTGATTCAAATGTGGTCATGCCACTGTCATCAATGATGAGAATATATTGCTGTGGAAATAGTCAGATTTATTCCTCTTCCTGTCCTTCTAGGCTCATCTCAAAATGCTCTCGGGATAAGCCTATTCGTTGGGTTTCTTACCATGTTTTCTGGAGGTTTGTTTTTCCCTCCAATGTATTTCATGGTTTTGTGAAAATTGTAATCTGCCTTCATCCTCCCCCATAATATTTTGCAAATAAGTTTATGCTCTAAAGCAATGTTGCTCTTGGCTGCCATGATTCACTGCTTGGCAAGATCGATTATGAAGTGTTTGCTGGCTAAGCTTTTTCCGCTGCTCTTCTGGTTTCCTCTTTTGTGATGATTTGATCAATCAACAGTCATTAGTTAAGCATCTACTCTGTGTCAGTCTCAAAGAAGAGAAGCTTTCCATGCCTGGAATGTTTTCCTCCTTCATCTCCTCCCCCCCCCCCTTCAAGCCTGAACTCGTGCCTTCTTCAAGTGCCCCCAGATTCTCCCAGTTGTTAGGTTTTTTGTATCTGGTCTGTCTTTACTTAGCAGTAAACATGGTATCTCTCCCATAGGATATAAGATCCTTGCTGGTAAGTACTTTCTCACTTTTGCATTTGTATTCTCTGTGCTTAACCTAGGAGAAACTTCTCTAAGAAATGTCAGTAATCAAAAAAAAAATGAAGGCGAAGATATCTTCATTTGCTCTATTTGCCATCTGTTTCTTTATTCATTTTATAGCAACTTCTCTATTTCTCCTAGTTTTGTTTCTAGAAAAGTCATCAATATATATGTGATTGAGGACCTCCACTGGTATATGACATCACTTGTTGGAGGAAAATCTCCCAGAGTACCTACAATACTAGGGGAGAGTGTGTGGTTTCTGGGTCTGTGATTTCACTAGTCCATGTAGGGAATGTCTGTTGAAGACACTCCCATTCTAAGAATAGGTCTCTACTTGATTTGCAACTTGTAGGCTTAGAAAACTGACTGGAACATTGAGAAGCTAACTTATTTGTCCAGAGTCATACAGCAAGTATATGGCAAGACTTGAATTCATGCCTTCATCAAAATGTAAGCTCCCCAAGAGTATTTTTGTGTGTGTTTGTATGTCAGTGCCTGGCACACCAGCAGGAACACCATACATAGCAGGCACTTAAAAAATGCTTGTCGATTGATTGATTACTGACCCCCAGGCCAACTGACTTTAGACCTTTCCATTGTTGTTATTTTTCAGTCATGTCTGACTTTTCCTGACCCCATTCAGTGTTTTCTTGGCAGAGATACTAGAGTGGTTTGCCACTTCCTTCTCCAGCTCGTTTTACAGATGAGGGAACTAGACAAACAAGGTTAAGGTGACTTGCCCAGGGTCACCCAGCTAGTAAGTATCTGAGGTCAGTTTGAACTCAGGAAAATGTGTCTTCAGGATTCCAATCCCAATGCTCTATTCACTATACCACCTACTCAATAAGACCATTTGGTGCTGCCTCTCATAAAATTACCTGTTATAGATGGCTTGAAAGTTTTAATTCTTAGCATACTCTTTCTTTCCTATTCTCACCTCTGGTCCCCCAGCTCTACTATCAGTATTGTGGAAACAGACAGGGGCTTCATAGAACTGAAGACTATTTAGTGTTTTTATCACGGTGAGTTACCAAGACCTAAAAGAGGTCTACCTAAGTAACATTGGTACGGTTGAAAGACCATTGGTTGTAGAGTATAAACCTGGGTGAGTTACTTCATCTTCTGGACTTTGGTTCCCTTATCTGTAACTATGGAGGTTGGATTAGATACCTCTGAGATCCCTTCACATTCTTGATTTATGATATTTTCTGGCTCACTTAAACTCTCTGGACCTTGAATTCTTCCTATATCAAATGAGATAGTTAGATGAGATGATCACTGAAGTTACTTCCCTCTTAGACTTATGAGCATATACATTTGGCATCTCATGATCAGCCTGCGTGACAAGCTGAGCCTCCATACTTGGCTAGGCCAATTCTTTGGGCAGCACATATAAGATGTCATGGAGCCAATCATCAGGATCTTTCCAGCTTATTAGGACCCACTATTCCTTGTGCTTTAAAACCTTGTATCACTAATCAAAACTTTTTTCCATCAAGAAAAAGTTTAAGGTAAGCACACATTGGCATATGTCAGGCTCTCCTGAAACATGTCTGTCTGCTTCTTTTTAAAAAGTTTACCTTCTGTCTTTGAATCAGCCCTTAGTATTATTTCCAAGGCAAAAGAGTGCATAAGATCTAGGCAACTGGGGTTGCTTGTCCAAGGTCACACAGCTATGAAGTATCTGAGACCAGACTTGAAGCCAGGACCACCCATCTCCAGGTCTGGCACTCTATCCACTAAGCCCCACCCTGTAGCTGTCCCATCTGTCTACCCCTTGACAAACACATGCTTCCCAGGTAGGAAATGCTAGACATGGGATGGGAAGATGTTCAGCAGCTGAAGCTCATCAGGAGCATAAAGGTCAAAAGAATACCAGTAGAGAAGTCATACTCAGGAACTCACATTAGAAATCTACCCTTTCTATGAGCTCAGACCTGGTGTAGAACCAGTTTCTTGAACTGACTTTCAAACATATTTCCCTTGAATCCTAATACTGTGCTTCCAAATGATGATGATTTTGAAACATATTCTCCTTTG